>NC_090753.1:38228661-38241161 GCF_036898095.1 Palaemon carinicauda | reverse complement strand
TACGTCATGTTCTAGTGAGTGACATTGGTACCAGGGAATGGCAAGCACCAGTGTCTTCCAAAAACCACACACCCGTGGTTGCACCATGTTAAAGGAAAAGCATAGTGACAGGGGAAGCCACCACCACAAGCGATGGCCTACTTACAAGTCTTTTGGCCATTGACAACCGTCCGCACTTTCCTTTGCAGCAGCCCCAAATCTGGAGTGGTGCTAGCAGAACTGCGGATGATGGGCGTCAGTAAGTTTGTGTAGAAGAAGTATTCAAGTACACAAGCTTTTATGAAATACATATGTGTTACAATGGATATGTACAAGATGGCTCTCGAGGAGAAAACTCATTTAACATTCATAGCAAGGATTCTTAACATTAATAGAGCTGAGTAAGACTTACTCATTCTAACAATGTAGTAATGTTTTAAAACCAACAAAAATATACTCTTAATTTACACCTTAAGCTTATAAAAGAAATCCTTATCTGCCAGTGCTATTGTAATATTCCACATACATTAGTGTTAAAGCCACATAAGTAATTGACCATATCCATGTAATTAACCAACTAATGGAAAAATCAACAAAGTATGCCACTGTATATGACATTCATAGACTATGAAAAAGCTTTCAATTCTGTGAAAACTTTATTAGTAATTAAAGTACTTGGATAAATCTAAATCTACACGAAGATAGAGAGGAAATTTTGCTTGAGAAAGGAGTTAGAAAGGGAAAACCCCATCACTCCTAAAATAATTCACATTATGCTTATAAGTTTAAATGAAATGTAGATTTTCAAAATGTAGGAATTAACATTAATGGAGACTCTCTTAACAACTCAAGATTCGCAGTTATGTTTCTGTTTATTGAAACAAGGAAAAATATACAAAATATAATGAAATTTTTCAATCGTGAAAGCAAAAAGCAGAAAGAAGAAATGTAGGAGTGAAATTAAGGTAATGTTCAATGAAAATGCAGATACAACAAATAAGGTTTATGGATGAATCTTAAGGGATTGTTAATTAATATACCGTACTTAGGACCCCCAGTGTTTCCCTTTGTCATGAGGCTGAAATTAAAAGAAGGAAACGTATAGGATACAGAGGGTTTTTGCAAAGAAAAGGGGATTATGAAAAGTACACTGCCACACTCTCTGCAAAGCAGACTATTTAATCAGATGGTCTTACCAGTATCAACTTTTTCATCAGAGATTTACTGAAACCTTAGAACGTTACGACGCAAATAGATACTGAAAGAAGAATGGGGGCATTAACACTAAGAGGCAGAAAAAGACCAACATGGTATGTAAGCAAACTAAAGTAGAGGATATTCTAACATGTAAGACAAAGAAAGGGACATTGGCCGGACATATAATGAGAATGACTTGTCTGGTGATTGCCGGACTGCAGTTCAAGTCCCGCTTAAACTTGTTAGTTTCTTGAAGTTTCTGCAACCTCACCAACCTTGCAAGCTAAATATGGAAAGTTTAGGGGAGCATAGAGATCTACCTGCGGAGTCATCAGCAGATATTTTTCTGACACCACCCTGGTCCTAGCTTGGATGGAAAAGTAGCTTAGTACTCATCATATGTAATATGGTCAGTTTCTGGGTCATTGTCCTGCTTACTAAGGTAATGACATTGTCCATTCCCTTTGCCATTCATGAGTGGTCATTAAATATTTAAAGAGAATAGATGCCTTGCAATTGTGAAAGTCGCAGGGGAAGGAAGGAAAGACGATGGATTGAGGACCATAGAAATTTAGCAGATATAAACCGGCATAAAAAGGCCATAAAGGGCTGCAATTGGAAGGACATCTCTGGTGCGTTTGTTTTCCAGTGGAATAGAAGTTCATAATGTTTATATATATATATATATATATATATATATAAATATATATATATATATATATATATATAAATATATTTGTGTGTGTCTATATATATATATATATATATATATTATTATATATATATATATATATATATATATATATATATATATATATATTACTAGCCAACCTACAACCCTAGTTGGAAAAGCAAAATGCTATGAGCCCAAGGGCTCCAACAGGGAAAAATAACACAAGGAAGAAAAGAAAAAAGAAATAAAATAATGATGAGAAAAAAATAACAATAAATTATACTAAAAACAGCAACAACGTGGAAACAAATATGTCAAATATAAACTATCAAAAGACTTGACAGCCTGTTCAACATAAAAACATTTGTTGAAACTTTGAACTTAGGAAGTTCTACAGATTCAACTACCCGATTAGGAAGATCGTTCCACAACCTGGTCACAGCTGAAATAAAATTTCTAGAATACTGTGTAGTATTGAGCCTCATGATGGAGAAGGCCTGGCTATTAGAATTAACTGCCTGCGCAGTATTACGAACAGGATAGAATTATCCAGGAAGATCTGAATGTAAAGGATGGTCAGAGTTATGAAAAATCTTATGCAACACTCGTAATGAACTAATTGAACGACGGTGGCAAAGATTGATATCTAGATCAGTTATAAGAAATTCAATAGACCATAAATTTCTGTCAAACAAATTAAGATGAGAATCAGAAGCTGAAGACTAGACAAGAGAACAATACTCAGAACAAGGTAAAATGAAAGAATTAAAACACTTTTTCAGAATAGATTGATCGCCGAAAATTTTGGAAGACTTTCTCAATAAGCCAATTTTGATTGTGCAATTGAATAAGACACAGACCTAATGTGTTTCTCAAAAGTAAATTTGCTGTCGAGAATCAATCCTAAAATTTTAAGTCTTACAAAGTTAAAGAAACATTATCAATACTGAGATCCGGATGTTGATGAGCCACTGACCTTAACCTACTTACAATTATACTTTGAGATTTGGTAGGATTCAATTTTATACCCCATAATTTGCAATATGAACTAATTTTGGCAAGATCTCTATTAAGGGATTCAGCAACCCCGGATCAACATTCAGGGGAGGGAATTGATGCAAAGAGAGTAGCATTATCTGTATAGGCAACAAGCTTGTTTTCTAGGCCAAACCACAAGTCATGTGTATACAGTATGAAAAGTAATGGGCCAAGAACACTACCCTGTGAAACAAAAGATATCACATTCCTATACTCGTTATGGTGACCATCAGCAACAACTTTTTGCGATCTATTACTTGAAAAATTAATAATAATGCTCAGAAATGACCCACCCACTCCCAACTGTTTGTGTTTAAAAAAAAAGGCCCCATGATTAACACGGTCAAAGGCAGCACTAAAATCAAGGCCAATTATACAAACTTTCTGACCTCAATCAAGGTATTCCTGTACACTATTGGAGATTGAAAGAAGGGCAGCACATGCTCCAAGGCCTTTACGAAAACCCAATTGCAATCTAGGAAATAGATGATTACCGTCAGCAAACCTATTAAGACTTTTTGCCAGAAGTTCAAAAAATTTAGATTATATGGGAGTTGTGGAAATTGGGCAGTAATCAGTTGGACTTGAGCTACTACAAACACATTTACATAGATGAGTAACATTGCCAATTTTCCAAGTGCTAAAAGCTCCTCTTCTTGTAAACTTGCGCAAAATGACAGATAACTTGGGAGCTAAGAGTCCTGCAGTCTTTATGAAAAACGAAGGAAAAATACCATTTGGGTCTACACCTCCATAAGCATCAAGGTCCATCGACAGAGCTTTAATTTCACGATATCGAAAAGCTAAACTAGTTAGTTTAGCCTCAGGATAACAGGAATGAGGAAGTTCAAGTTTTTCATTACTCTCTTTGCTGTCAAAAAACATCAGCCAAAAGGGTGGCCTTTTCCTTTGGACAGTGAGTGACTGAGCCATCTGGTTTAAGTAAGGGAGGAACTGTTAAATCTACACCAAAGAGTGCTGATTTAAAGGTAGACCACCATTTATGTTCCTGAGTTGTACCAGTAAGGGTTTCTTTTATGGTTAAATTGTATTCTTGTTTAAGTAAAGTAGGAACTATTACATCTACACCAAAGAGTGCAGATTTAAGGGTAGACCACCCTTTATGTTCCTGAGTTGTACCAGAAGGGGTTTCTTTTATGGTTAAATTGTATTCATTTTCAGTTGAAGCATAAACTCTGAATATAATTATTCAAGGTCAAATTTTATCTGTTACCCTTCCAAAGATGATAGGCCTCCTGCTTCTCCAAATAAGTACGTCTACAATCATCATTGAACCACGGTTTTTCCTTCACTTGATACCTTAACACAAGGGAAGGAAAACTCCTATCAATTATGATGACTAGATTCTCATTCAAAGGGACAACTGTATCAACACTACTATATAATTGTGACCAATTCCAGCATAAAAGATCATGCAAAATCCTATTCCTGTCTGCTTGACATTTCATATAAATTTAACAAAAGTATGATACATCAGGGATAGACTGCTAAGTCTTCAATACTGAAGATATCAAGGCATGATTAGATGTCCCGACTGGAGAACCAACCTTACTTGTTATAACGCCAGGGGAGTTAGTGTATATGAGATCCAAGCATTTACCAGACCTGTGAGAAGCTTCACTTATGATTTGATCAAAGCCTGATTCTGAGGCATATTTTAAAGTTCTTAAACCATGGCGATCGGTAGGATAGATAGAACTTAACCATTCCCTATGGGTAGCATTGAAATCACCAACAAACATAAAAGAAGCCTTTCTATCATCTCCTTGTATCTTAGCCATAATGGTAAGAAGACAATCGAAGATTCAATCATCCCTGCCTTGATTCCAGTAGATCGAACACAAATAAAAGCTGTTATGCCTGCCACAAACTTTTATTACCTGAATCTCAGGACATCCACATTCATAGTAAGAATTGCGAGAAAAGGGTAATATACACCGCCTTTCCTTGGCCCCAAGGATGGCATCACGATTCAACATTATTGAATTCTTAAAACCAATTATATGGAGCTCAGGGGAGTCCTTATATTAAAAATATTTGTTTCTGAGCCCAAAGGTATGTCATACTGTCTGGACGTTACAGTAAGGTCTTGAATATCTTTCTTCGTGGCCAAGTGGTTTAGTCACTTTCTATACAAGCTTGCCGACCAGGGTTCGATTCCCGGCCGGACACAAGCTCTTGTCTTTGTGTGATTTCGCCTGGGGCTCTGATCCCGAGGTCGTTAAGAGAATCTAGACATTAATGTATCAAAAATATATATATGGCTTATTTGAATATGAAAACACGTCTAAATGTGCAAAATTTATCATTAATCGAATGTCAAGTAACAAACTACCAATTAGCTACGATGGTGAAGATAGGTTGATTTCAATTCTAAGGACAAAACACCTGAATTCGACAGGTATAAGTTCAGTAGAATTGTCATTGACTTTTATCTTTCTTCATGACCAAGTGGTTTAGTCACTGTCTATACAAGCTTGCTGACCAGGGTTCGATTCCCGACCGGACACAAGCTCTTGTCTTTGTGTGATTTCGCTTGGGGCTCTGATCCCGAGGTCGTTAAGAGAATCCAGACATTAATGTATCAAAAATATATATATGGCTTATTTGAATATATATATATATATATATATATATATATATATATATATATATATATATATATATATATATATATATATATATATTTATTTATATAAATGCAAATTATATTTTCATATATAAATATACGTATATATATACATCTATTTATATATATATATATATATATATATATATATATATATATATATATATATATATATATATATATATATATATATATATATATATATATATATATATATATTTATATATATATATTTATTCATATATATATATATATATATATATATATATATATATATATATATATATATATATATATATATATATCACTCACTCACTCACTAAATCCCGTCCGGAATTCTCCGGGTTGGTTCCTGCATCTGATATCGCCATTCTCTCCAGAGACTCCTATCCAATGCCATCTGTGCCAGCTGCTGAAATGTCTCGCCTCCATTTGCTTTCTTAAAGGTTTTCACCCATGTTTTCTCTTCTCTCTTCTTCAGTATCCAGCATTGAGCACCGTATATCATTGTGGGGATTACTATTGCTCTTAATAGCCTAATTTTCAACTTAATGGATATATTTCTATCTTTCCAGATTCTTCTTAGCCTTCCAAATGCTTTCTGGCCACTTGAGATTCGGTCTTGAATTGCCCTTTCCATCTTTCCATCTGCTGTGAAAAACACTCCCAAATATTTAAACTCATTGACTTGTTCCACTTCTCCCTCTGATAGCTGTATTTCTAAGGCCTCTCTCTGGCGTCCAATTTTCATACTTTTGGTTTTCTCTCTATTTATCACCAATTCATACCTACTGCACTGCTCCTCCACCATTCTCAACACTCTCTGAAGTTCCTCCTTAGTTTCTGCTAAAAGCACTATGCCATCTGCATACCTCATGTTAGATATTTTTGTCCCTCCTATATCTATGCCACCCTCATAATCTCCAAGTGCCATTCTCATAACCCATTCCAAGTATAGGTTGAAGAGGTGTGGTGATAGTGGGCAACCCTGTATAACCCCACCAGTGGTTATGAACTCTTCTGTCAAACACTTTCCTTATTTTACTCTGGCCGATGTCCTTTCATACAATCTCCTGATGGTTTCCAGTATTTTTGGTTCTAATCCCCAATCCATCAAAATCCTAATCATGCCTTGCTCCATATGGAGTCAAACGCTTGCCTGAAGTCAATAAATACACAATACAGATCTTTTTCCTTCTCCCAGAATTTTTCTATGATTTGTGAGAAGGTGAATACATGATTGATTGTTCCTCTACCCGCCCTAAATCCTGCTTGACCCTCATCAATTATTTCCTCTTCTTGCCTTGTTATTCTAGTTTGTATGATTTTTGCTAAAACTTTATAAGCATGTGGTAATAGACTGATAAGCCTATAATTTTTGCATAAGGTGGTGTCCCCTTTCTTGTGAGTTGGAATTATAATGTTTTCAATCCAATCATTTGGGGCTGCTTGTCCCTCTACTATATCCCTGCATAAATCACACAACCATCTTTCTACCATTTCACCGCCAGCTTCAAGCAATTCCTTTGGTAGTCCATCTATTCCTGGTGCTTTCCCACTTGACATAGCTCTTAAAGCTTTTCCACTTCTTCTATCAGGAGATCTGGCGTTTCCTGTATGTTCCATAGCTCTCCTCTTAGTTCTGGATAATCTTCTCCAGTTACCCGTCTTCCACTTCCTTTTAGTTGTTCCTCGTAGTGCGTTTTCCAGATCTTCTCAACATCAGCCGTTGCTGATACCTTGTTGCCATCTCCATCTCTTACAGCAATTCCATTGTTTTTCCAACCCCTTGTTAATCTGTCTACTGCGGTGAATAGCTCTCTTGAATGGCCGTTTCTGAAACATTCCTCACATGTTTTACACAGGTCTTCTATCCATTTTATTTTTGCTCTTTTGCATTTATTGTCCACTGCTCTGCACTTTTGTCTATAACTTGCTTTGTTTTCTTGGGATGGGTTTTCATTCTTTGTCTTTTTTGCTTCTCTCCTCTCTTGGCATGCATCCAATACTTCCTCTGTGACCCACTGTTGCTTTGCTCTCCTTCTCCTTCCCAAAATACTGTCGGCTTCCTCTTTAATTATGTCTCGTCCACGACGCCACTTTTCCTCTGTTGTCTCGAGTCCTATTAGTGGTTCAAAACGTCCTCCTACTCTTACTTTGAAGGCAGTTTTTACTTCCTCGTTCCTCAGTTTATCTAGATTATACCTGACTAGTTCTTGATTTCTTCTTCTCTATGTCCGAAATTTAATACGGATGTTTGAAAGTAGTAGTTCATGTGATGTTCCAAAGTCTGCTCCCCTCATCAATTTTGTTCCCATCACTGATGTTTTCCATCTCTTATTTTTAAGGATATAATCAATGCAGTTCTTATGAAATCCATCTGGGTGTGTCCATGTATATCTGTGCTTTTCTCTATGATAGAAGTAAGTATTTGTTATACACAGTTGTTTACCTTGGCAAAATTCCAACATCCTCTGTCCTCTCTCATTTCTTTCACCTAAACCGAACTCTCCCATCACATCCTCGTAGCCTCTCCTGTCATTTCCGATTTTACTATTGAAATCGCCCATCACCATGACTACATCGCCTGTCTTTGTTGTCTCTATTTCCTCCTCTAACTGTGAATAGAAGTTTTCTGCGTCTTCATCTTCATATGAGCTGTCTGGTGCATATACCTGAATAACCTTAAAATTCTTGTGCTTTCCTCTCAAAGTGACCGAAATTATTCTTGAGTTCACCGAATTGTGCTCTAAATAAGCTCTTTGTGCTCTTTTTCTAACATTAGTGCTACTCCCTCTCTATGAATATTGTCTTTTCTACCTGAATACAATATTTCGATTCCTTCTGACATCATTTCAAATTCTCCCACCCAATGAGTCTCTGCTATTCCCAATACATCCCAACTATATCTATTTATTTCTTCAATGGTACACCTAAGTTTTGCTGGTGCAAAGAGCGTTGTTACATTTACAGTTCCAACTGTTGTTATTCCTTTTGCTGACCACATTGCCAATTTCTCACCACGAGGCTGTGGTTTAGAACCTCGGGGCGCGTCAGTTCCCCCGGACGCGGTAGCCATACTATTAATCCTTGACATCTTTTTCTTGCAGGTTTCTTGGCTAATAAGGTAGCCGGCTAGCCACTCCTCTCCTACCTTTTATATATATATATATATATATATATATATATATATATATATATATATATATATATATATTTATATATAAATATATATATATATATATATATATATAAATATATATATATATATATATATATATATATATATATTTATATACATATATAAGTATATATATATATATATATATATATATATATATATATTTATATACATATATAAGTATATATATATATATATATATATATATATATATATATATATATATATATATATATATATATATATATATATATATATATATATATATATTATGTATGTATGTATGTATGTATATATATATATATATATATATATATATATATATATATATTTATATATATATATATATATATACATATATATAATAAGCCATATATATTAGTACATTAAAGTCTGGATTCTTTTAACGACCTCGGGATCAGAGCCCCTGGCGAAATCACTCAAAGACTATAGTATCTGACCGGCCGGGAATCGCACCCTGGTCAAGGATACCTGTGTGACATTGACCACTTAGTGGCTAAGTGGTATGGTCAATATAATTCAGATATACTCGACTAGGGTTCGATTCCCGGCTGGTAGGATACTGTACTATAGTCTTTGAGTGATTTCACCTGGGGCTCAGATCCCGAGGTCGCTAAGAGAATCCGGACTTTAATGTATTAATATATATGGCTTATTTGAAATATGAAAATCACGTTTAATTGTGCAAAACTTATCATATATATATATATATATATATATATATATATATATATATATATATATATATATATATATATATATATATATATATATATATATATATAAACATATATATATATATATATATATATATATATATATATATATATATATATATATATACGTGTGAGTGCATTTCTATCAAGTTAATGGATATACAATAAAACAAATATTGCCGCCATTTTTGCTTAAACAGAAAAAAAAATAAATAATACATTCGAGGGAAGGTTAAGAATTGATTCATTCTGATTTGTTCCGGAAAAAGAAAAATAAAATGTTTTTCGGATGAGTTAGAAAAGTAAGAATAAGATTTACATGGAATGCTATGAAGAAGATAAATAAATTTCATATATACAAATAATATATAAGGAGTAAGTTCTGAATAAATGCTACAAAATCATGAACGAAAAAAATAAGCAGCATAATAAGGATGTGTCAGATTCCACAGAAACGAAATAAAACCAATCCAGATTAAAAAAAAAAAAAAAAAAAAAGGTGATAAACCTATTATACCATTCAGAAGTGTTCAAAAACAGTAAGAAGGGAATTTGTTATTCAGACGACAAGCAAAATGAGGACTCTTTAGGGCTAATAGAATGTAAAAACTACAGTTTACAATCTCATGCATACACACACACACACACACACACACACACACACACCTTATCTATGATATAAATCCCTACGCAATGACAAGAGAGAGATAGAGAAAAATGTTAAGTCGTATGTTATCATGCCAGGGAAAACGAAAAAAAAATAAGGTCAAAAGATTTACCGGGATCCGTCTTTGGTATTCGAGAGAGCTCAGAAAGCTCACAAAGGATGCTACACAACAGACTGAGAAACTAATCATCATAAACTCTAATATATTTCCTAGAAATAAAAAGAAATATATGGGCAGGAAAGTGTCTGCGTGAAATCCTATGCATACAAGCTTTATATACGATACAGAAAATGTTACATGTATTGCACCGTACAAGAATCTTTTTAAGTGTTAGATATACCTCACATTGGTCACCTCCGATAAGCGGTTCACTGACTTGCAAGACTGCTAACTTACGATATTCCAACTGCACTAACTTCATCCTCATCAGTGTCTGGTGCAATTATTTGTACATTAACCTTCCTTCAATCCTGTATCTCCATATATGAATCCTCTATCCTCTTTGTTCAAATAATATTAAAAATATTATATATATATATATATATATATATATATATATATATATATATATATATATATATATATATATGCGTTTTACATCTCCGACAATGCATAACCGGAAGTTATGCACTTGGATGTTTCATCCAAACCTTCCTTGTTGTTGTTCTTGTTAACAACAGTATGCAATAAGTCTAAGGCCTTCAGCAGGGTTAACTATCTCAGTGACAAAAAGATGATAAATATAAGAGAAGTAACGAATGATTGATGTATCTTACCTCAAGATCAGTAACTATGTTAAAACAGATCAGTCCTATATAAACTATGAAACGAGACTTATATCAGTCTGTTCAACATAAAAACATTCGCTGCGAGTTTGAACTTCTGAAATTTTACCAGTACATCAGCTGGATTATGAAGGTCATTTTACTATGTGGTCACACCTAGAATAAAACTTCTAGATCACTAAGATTACGTTTTATCATGGTTATGACAAAATTGTTAAAATATTCGCTTGACATTTGAACTTCTAAAGGTCCACTGAGTAGAAACATGATTCTACTATCAGGTCAAAGCTGGAATAAAACTTGTTATTGTTGTTGTTAATTGCCTGACCCTTCAGGCCAGGGAGGAGCTCTTACAAATTTGCAGCCCGTAATCCTAATTTCCTGACTAAATCGGTTCACACCTTTTAAAACAGGATAAATCCCTTCGCCGTCCGTAAAATAGAAGGGCCCGTGTGCTCTCATAAAATTCCCGAAATTTGTCCTTTTGTTGATTGAAATTGTCAAGATTGTTGAGCAAGATGGACAGCGAGGACTGTCAGGTGGATTTTAAAGGATCTAAATCCAATGCCATTGTCGTAGGGAAAGGAGAAAAGGAAAAAGGAATTAGTTCTATGGACGGTTTATCAAAAAAAGAGAGAAAGAAAGAAAGATTGACTGGTTTCCAGCTTTCCAGCTGTGATGAAGTAATTTTAAATTTACTATTCTTATTTACGATTATCATATATCGATTATCATCGCTTGCGAGAGAGAGAGAGAGAGAGAGAGAGAGAGAGAGAGAGAGAGAGAGAGAGAGAGAGAGAGAGAGAGAGAGAGAGATTTATAGGATGATAAATCGATGGATTATTGCCCACCTTTTTGTGAATTTATATTGGAATGTTGACAGATAGACAGTCGTTAGCAACAACGCTGAAAGTTATGAAGATATGTAAGTTGACCAGAATTTTTCTCAGCTAGCAGTGTAGCAATTATCCATATAATCTTCTTAAGAACGTAGTTAACTCAAAATAAAAGATAAGCGATGGGGAATGGGAAAAAAGAGAATATTTCTGCCGACGTATTATTCGTATTATCGTGGAATAAGACAAGTCATACGCACCAAAAGGAGAATCAAACGAAAATAAGTAATATAAGATTAATAAATACCACTTTCTCATGGTAGTAACATAATTCAAAACTATACTTCCGTACTCAAAATGACTTTTTGGAAAATATAAGGTAAACACACTATTAACGTGATACATGTTTTTTTTTTTTTTTTCTTTCTGTTTATCATTGTTCATACGAAATCGTTCATCATCAACTCTGCTGCTTGAGGTTATGGTCTCTTTCAAAAAAAAAAAAAAAAAAAAAAAAAACAATACAATGGTTAGCTCCTTGCATTTAAGAGTTTAATCTGCGTTTGGGGATAAGCCGATTAGGTTCCTCACTCAGAGGATAAGATTTTCACAGTATTTTGAGTTTTACACGAAGTATTGTGAAAAAGACCCTGGTCCAACGGCTAGATAACCGTTGCACGGGTATAGCTAATCCTATTTTTACAGAAATATCGTGAATATAAGAAATAGAAAAAGTTGGTTTCTATACACAATGGA
>NC_090753.1:38203661-38221161 GCF_036898095.1 Palaemon carinicauda | reverse complement strand
AGACGATGCGACTTTTCTAGGATCATGACCTGCGGGTGTACTGTCAGGATCCGCTCTGCGAATGAAGTAGGTGATCTTCGCTCTTAGTTGTTTCAGTGACAGGTCGCTGCCCGATGTTTCTCCTTTGAAGAGCTGGCCTCCACCAAAGTCAGAAGTTCTACAAAGATAGACCTTGAGGCTCTCTACTGGACATAGAGAGGCATCTTCTTTCAGGGGGCAGATTCTCCAAGGGCCCCATCTTTTGGTGAGTAGTTCGTTTTTAGCGAGAAACGTCGGATCCGGGAAGAAGGTAAGGTCTCCTGAGTCTGTAAACAGAATGTGACTCTCGTCCCTTGATAATGCCACTATTTCGCTGACTCGGGCTCCTGAAGCAAGAGCAAAAAGAAATATAACCTTTTGAGTCAGATCCTTGAGAGGGCACGAATCGTTGTCCAAACTGGAGGCAAAATGGAGCACCTTGTCCAGGGACCAGGAAATAGGTTTTGGTGGGGGTGCTGGGCGTAGACGAGCGCATGCCTTCGGCAGTTTATTGAAGATGTAGCTGGACAGATCAATCTGGAAGGCGTACATTAGTGGTCTAGTCAAGGCCGATTTGCAAGTAGAAATCGTGTTGGCTGCTAAGCCCTGTCCATGAAGGTGAATGAAGAAGGACATGCAAAAATCGTTGGTGATTTCCGTAGGATTTTTTGCCTTGACGAATGAGACCCATTTTCTCCAGGATGATTCGTATTGCCGTCGTGTGGATTCGGTCTTGTAATCCTCGAGGAAGTCTAGACTTTTCTTCGAGATCCCAAACCTTTTCTTCACGGCTAGGGAGAGAAAATCATGAGATGACGGTCCCTGACTTTCGATGATGAAGCAAAGACAGTCGACTTCTGTACTTGCTGGGAGAGAACTGGGCCCGGGAGAGGGATCAGCGTGGGTTGTAGCTCCAGGACTAGGGGGTACCAGTTGCTCCGGGGCCACTTGGGAGCCACTAGGGCCGCTGTTCCTTTGAAGGTTCTCAGTTTGGAGAGGACTTTTAGCAGAAGGTTGGTGGGAGGGAACAGGTAGATCCTGGACAATCTGTTCCAATCCAGGGACATGGCGTCCACTGCTTCTGCCTTGGGGTCCTCGTACGGGGCCACATATCGAGGAAGTTGATTGTTGTCGCTCGTTGCGAAGAGATCGATCTGGAGTTCTGGGACTTGGTGAGAGATGAAGGAGAAGGATCTTGCGTCTAGAGACCATTCCGATTCTATCGGGCTTGTTCGAGATAGAGCGTCCGCCGTCACGTTGCGGAATCCTTGTAGGTGAACTGCAGACAGGTGCCATTTCTTCTTCTCTGCCAGACGGAAGATTGTTAGAAGCACCTGATTTATCTGGGGCGATCTTGAGCCTTGGCGATTGAGACATCGAACTACCACCGAGTTGTCCAGGGTCCGACGAATATGGATCGAGGGAGGCGGGGAGAGTTTCTTCAGAGTTAGAAGGACCGCCATGGCCTCCAAGATGTTGATGTGAAACGTCTTGAATAGGGGAGACCATGTTCCTTGAGCCTTTTTTTGGTGGGAGTGACCTCCCCAACCCTCCAGCGAAGCGTCCGTGTGGATGTTGAGTGATGGAGGTGGGTGTTGAAGAGGGATGGACCTTTTCAGGGCCTTTGCATCCGACCACGGTTTTAGGAGTAACCGAAGTCTGTTTGGGAGCCGTCTCTTGAGGTCTCTTCGAGCGATGGATGCGGAACGTCTCCAGACTCCCGCGGCATCCTTTAGCTGTGCACGTAGCACTGGGTTTGTCACTGAGGCGAACTGTAGAGAGCCTAGAACTCGTTCCTGCTGACGTTTTGAGATCCGTTTGGATTTCAGCAGTCGCTTGACAGACCCTGCTATTTTCTTCTGGGGGATGGAAAGGCGGTGTGACTGAAGGTTCCACTGGATTCCTAACCATTGGAACTTCTGAGCTGGAGAGAGGCGAGATTTCTTTGTGTTTATCTTGAATCCCAGGTGTTCTAGGAACTGGGTAACTTTGTTGCAGGATCTTAAACAATCCTCGGGCGATGGAGCCCAGACCAGCCAGTCGTCGATGTAGGCCATCACCTGGACGCCTCGGAGGCGAAGCTGTTGAACGATGGCGTCTGCCAGCTTTGTGAAGATCCGAGGGGCCACGTTGAGGCCGAAGGGCATGGCCCTGAAGGCGTAGCTTTTCCTTTGGAGTCGAAATCCTAGGTACGAGGAAGCGTGGTGGTTCATTGGAACGTGCCAGTAGGCACCCGCCAGGTCTATGGAGACCGTGTAGGAGCCTTGAGGCAGAAGGGTCCTTATCTGTTGGAGAGTCAGCATCTTGAACTTGTTGTTCGCTATGAACTTGTTGAGGGGGGATAAGTCTAGAATGACTCTGAGTTTGTCGAAGTCCTTCTTGGGGACGCAAAACAGTCTCCCTTGGAACCTGGTTGACTTTACCCTCCTTATCACCTTCTTGTTCAAGAGATCTAGGACATATTCTTCCAGAAGGGGGGTTGATTGTTGGAAGAATTGCTGGAAGGTTGGGGGTGGTTGAGTCCAACTCCAGCCTAGACCCTTCTTGAAGATGCTGTGTGCCCAGGGATCGAAGGTCCAACGATCCTGGAATTGGCGGAGTCTTCCTCCCACCGCAAGCACTTCATTGCTCCTGGTGTCCCGAGGGTTTACTGCCTCGGCCGCTAGCTCCTCTTCCTCCTCTGCCTCTGGAGGGAGGTGAGATGTGTCTCTGCCTGCACCTCAGTTTGAGCCTCTACCTTTGGGACGAAAGGTAGTTGACTGTTGCTCGAAAGCAGGGGTGAAAACTGGCGACTGTGACAAGACCGGTTGGGTGACCAGCTGAAAGGTCTGCTGTGGCTGAGCTGCCACTTGGGGAGTAGCGGATCCCGGAAACTGCCGTCTCTGTTGACGTTGCTGGGGTTTCGGCTTGGAGGATTTCCTCTTAGGCTGAGGGCCGTCGTCCTGAGAGGATTTCCTTCTCTTCGACATGCCCCACTTGTGGAGAAGGTTCCTGTTCTCCGTGGCGGCCTTGTCAGTGATCTCTTTCACAAGGGAGGAGGGAAAGAGGTGCTTACCCCAGATGTTGGAGGAAATCACCCTCCGGGGTTCGTGTCTCACTGTGGCACTGGAGAACACGAATTCACGACAGGCTCTACGAGCCTTCGTGAAGCTGTACAGGTCTTTTACTACGGTCGCCAAATGTGTTTTGGTGAGAACCATGTGGTAGTCAGGGAATCTAGTGTCACTGGCCATGAAGTCGAGCTGTACCTGGAGGGACATGGAGGCGGCGAGCCTTTCCTTCGTGTCATGTTCCCGACGAAGGAGATGGTCATTAAGTTTCAGGAGGTCTTCGTTAAACTGACGGCCAGCTACGTCAGGTTCTAGTTTCCCTACCACGAATGTATACTGGACATCCTTCCAGTGTCGAACATCGGGGGGAGTAATCAGGGAGAAGGGTCTGCACTCCTCCAGTGCAGGGCAAGGTTTTCCTTCTTCCACTGCCTCATGTACCGCAGCGAAGGCCTTTTCCAAGAAGGGGAGGGTCGCATCTTCTGGTGCGACGTAGGTAGGGTGCTTCTTGCTAAGCGCCGGAAGTTTTGAGCAGGTAAAACCCCTACTTTTTACGGTATTGGCCAGCATAGCCTGGTTCTTCGGGAGATCGAACACAATCACCTCCTTCGGTTCGGTCTCTTCTTTAGAGGCAGGTTCTGATCGAAGTCGGACGTAACAGTCCGGATAAGCCTCAAAATTCGGGAAGAATTCCACTTCTTCCAGGACAATCGAGCCGATCTTCTCACTGATGAGGATCCTGCCTGTTGTAATTGGCATGTGCTTGGCATACCTCCAGGGGTTGGCGTCCGAGCATGCCGGAAGGTCCTTAACCGAAATCCTTTTCGGCTGCTTTGAACTTCCCATGATCCTGATGCATTCGTGTGTCTCACGGAGTTTCTTGTCCATGAGAGCTTCGAGCATTCGGAACATCTCCTGGGCGCTGGATGGGATGGGGTCCGGGGTAGCGGAGGTAGACGAGAGTGATACGTTCGTCAGTGTAGGAGTCGGTGTGGGGGTGGAAGGTGGAGCGACCTCCTGCTCCGACTCAGTGTATTCCACCTGGTCTTCCTCATAGTCCAATTCTTCAGCCATGAGGTTCCTCTCCGTGTTCTCCAACACTTCCGACATACGTTCCGCGTTGTTGGTATCCAGACGGCATTCGTGCATGGACTGGGCTATGACTACATCATGTTCCACCGTTATCTGGACGGTGGGGATCTGATCCTTGGGGACCACAGAGTCTGGGGATGCCTTCGGGAAAAGCAAGGCCCTCAAGTCTTCGGTGGCAAGGTATGGTCCGGTGGTGTTCTTTTGGAAGCCACGCACCCACTTGCGTAGCTTCTCTCGAGAAGCGTCCCTAACCTCCGCTGGGGGAGGATTATTGAACGCCTCGACCAGGCGGTCCTTGCAGACTCTACAGTTCTGCGGGTCCCAAAACTTCAGATCGCCTTTCTTGTTGGCGCAAGGGGCGTGGGTCCTACACGCCATATGCCCGTAGAAGTGTGGGCGCTTCACTACACAGAAGCCGTGGTCGCATTTCACGTACTCCTCTTGTAAGAGAAAGAGAACATGAGTATGGGGAAGTCATATTAATGACTTATATTCTAAAGTTAAATATTAAAAGGTTAATTTTTAACTTAATCTTAAGTGATATAAACATTGTGATGTTTGAGAGTGGAGCAGGAAATGAAGTAGATAGACACATACTCCGTGTAACCCGCCCGGCTGGTTACCGTAACCTTATCCATAGGTAATTTGTTTGTGACCGAGGACACAGGGTAGAATTCTCCATAGATTGCCAGGGAGGCGAAGGAATTCTAGAAAGAATTGCCAAGGATATAAAACTGGGAATGAGACCACTCAGACCATTGAATTGGGGATGTAGAAAACCCCATAGGGTAACGGTTTCCGGCAACCAGCCGTGCTAAGATACACACAGCATGCTGGAAAATTGTGATATGCAAGAAGACAGCACGGCCACTAATAGAACGGTAAGACAATACCTATCTATTTATGTAGTCAAAGCATCTGGTTTCAAGGTAGGGCTATCAGCATTGTGTTGATAGCTAGGAGAAGGGGTGCAAGTCTCTTGGCGCCTCTGGAATGCTCCGGCATGACCGGCGGCACGCCGAAGGCCGCTCCAACAGAGTTTCTGGCATTAGGGAAGACAAATAGAGAAGTCAAGAGTAATGCCAGGATGGCGGCCGCCGGTACAACGGCGGTACGCCGGAGGCTCCGGCAGCCGAAGGTTGCCGGCTTGGTGACAGGGACAAGGGTGAGCTACAGCAGAACAGGACTGCCGGCAATGGATGCCGGCACGCCGGGGGTCGGTCCGATGGACGGACGACTGAAGGAAGGAGGTATGAGGGTAGGCCATCGGCTGCCCGCCGACGGGAGGCGGCAGCCCTTCGGCAAACGGAGGGCTGTCGGCCACAGGGGGCAATGAAGGAGTCACCAAAGGGGGAGAACGGTATCGCCGACAGTAGAGGCGGCAAGGGACCGGCACCAGGACGGAGAAAGAGACAGAAGGAGGGATGTAGGAGTACGGACATGAACCCCAAGGCATCCCACCTGAATGGGTGTACCCATGATAGGGGCTAGCCCTATCACCCAGTGGCAGGGAGCTGCAGGCGGCCGGGAGCCAGTGTAGCCCAAGGGAGGGCTAGGGAACACCCAAGAGGGGGAGAACCCCTGCGGACAAAATGCATCCAGTGGCTAACCCCATAGGAAACTATGAAGGGTATAAGTACCAGAGCAGACTGCACACAGGGACTCAAGGTAGCCTTATCACTCCACCCTAAGGAGGAGTTGTAGGACAGGGGACAGATGGGTATAGGCTAACCTAAGTATAGGCTAGGCCATACAAGAGATAGGTGGGGAGGGGAGAAGAAGAAGGGTCTTCCATAGGGGAGGTTCTGTACCAAAACGGCCACCAAGGAAGGGAGGACGCTCCCTAGCCTAAGGTAGGCAGCCTGGCTGGGAATGGTGCATGGGTACCGTTTCAAGCAAGGCACAGAACTATCTCCCCTTAAGCCTAACCTAGAGCAGGGATATTACGCCCTGAACCAGGAAGGTTGGAAGACGTATCGCTATTGCAGGGAAGGTCAGGAGCCTAGCCTCAGCAATAGAGGAAGGGCAGGCCGTTCCTCATTCTCGGACGCAACCCTAAGGGGGGATCATTCCCTTAGGGAGGACAGGGAAGCGATAGGTACTCTGATATGAGCTTGATCCCCTTACGTGGTAGGGGGAGCAAGGTTACACAGAGGGAATGCCCTAAGGCAGGGGGTGAAGGGAGCATATAGGGGTCCTACATTCAGGTTAGGTTAGAAAGGCACACTATCAAACCTATCCCCTATATGGTCCCTGAAGGCGAAAACACTTGCATCACAGTAAACAGTATCATAAAATAATGCCACTATCTTCATAACTAAACCTAGGATCACTGTAATATATCATGCATGCACACTGATGATAGGCACTCTGGCCTAGGGGCTAGGCTAGCGATCTGGTATGGGGTCAGGCGATGACCGATAAAAGAGCGTCAAAACACGATATATAAAGTTCCTAGCTATGAAGACTAAATAACTAATAGTATCGATTATTTAATAAGGCCGGAGAAGCTGTTGAGGCTAGCTAAATAAGGCATGCAAGACAACAGCGACGCCATAAAATGGCGTGTCTGGTAGCAGCACAGCTCTGCCAAAAAACATAAAATATCTCGAAATGTAAAAGTTACTTTACGGTCAGAGCTTATTTAAACAATACTGGAACCTGGTACTCAACTTTCCAGAAGAAGGCGAGGCCGAGGGTAGAGACATGGCTAAGATGCAAGTTGATAAAGTAAGCACAGGGAAAATCCGTCTTAGTAAGGCAAGCTACTATGCGAAGGATGAGGACGGACGTGACGTCATTTAGCAATGGCGCCCGTTTGCTTACGTTTCGAGTACCAAAAGTAGCCACGGACGAGATTAACTGTGGAACGGCTCCCCAGCTATTCTCCGCTCCTACACATCGAAGTGTTAACTCTATGTGGGGTGCAGATAGCTATGTGGCGCGTTAATACATGCGTCCCCTGTTGATATACGATGTCTTAAAGGGAAACCTTTAGGATACTCGCTCCAGAAGTTAGAATTCTGTGATAACCTGTGGTTAAATTCTCTGGGAATATCTAGTAGTTTATATACCCAAGGAAGCTAGCAAAAAGGAACCTTCCATCAGGACGCCATGGCTTGAGCCCAAAAAATATTATACATACTACGAATGGCAAGGTAATTAACCTCTTGAATTCCCAATTACCTTATTCGCCCATACATGGAAACTGTTACACTTTAAAACACTAATATCCGAATTTTGAGACTGTTAAATAACTCCAAGACAGCATTATATAAAACAATGAATATCTGAATGTCTCTTAAGCACACTCAAACCGTATTTAACTCTAACTGGGGTTCTTAACAGGAATCGAGCGGAATCTGGTTCCAGATAATGATGATTGGAATAATACATTCTCTACAAAAACAAATATATTCTATATAAATCACAACACTTTGAAAATAATCCACATAACCTAATAAGTCACTGGAAAAAAATAATTCTGAATAAAACTTAGAATAAGACAAAAATGTTACGATCTGACATTTATAATAACTTAACTTGATCTTTTATATCTGTATAAACCTTATACTGAATAAATAAATAATGCAATGAAAATTATACAAATCTCGAAATAAATCTGATCATACAACGTTCAAGTTTACAAAAAACGTTATACAAAGCCAACACTCACTCTAATACAATGAATTTACAATCATCTTTTAGTCTTGGGTCTTTTTGACACACGATTTGCTTTGATGCACAGAGTCACTCAGGAGAGGACGCACTAACGTGATGAACACTTTCAATGATACACTGGGTTATTTGTAGGAGAGAGAGGGAGAGGGGAAAGAGGCTATATCAGGCACTGGTTCCAACTCAATCTCAATATCTGTCTGCCTCTGAATCTAACACAACCTTGAGTCATCAAATATATCAAACCTAAATGCTTCTAGAACCTTCCAAGATCGAGGTGTGGCAGCGTGGGCGGTGCCCAAGCGTCAAAGTTGCCAACTAGATAAAAATGGTAAGAGGTGAATCAAGGGATTTCAGGTAACTCTCAGATACACATCAACGCACCTACGATACAACTTTCCAGCTAGATCCTCCCACCTATTGTCCCAGAAATAAAAAAAAGATAACCTCCTCTCACTGGGCTTTCATGAACTTTCGAAACCATGTTGTAAAGAACATTCCAAAGCACATGTTCTGAAATTCTCTCTCAAACATGATGCAATACATCATAAAAAAAAGAACATTACCTAAGCTCTTGTTCCTATCTCGCATGAATCCTACAATACTTTCAAATAGATTTACGTGAAATAAAAAGTTATTTTTTTAAGAGAAACATAAAGATACAGATATTGACTTGAATAAAAAGTACAATGAAATTCTTGACAAAAGTCTTACGTAATATACATAAAATACTTATATTTTTATAAGATGCGGCTCATTTTACGGGCTGGGTATCATCTCTCCAAAGCAATAATGAAAACACTGTTTGAAATATAAATAAAACTACTATATTCACTTAACACCAGATCAGCTTCGTGAAATAGCTCCCCACAAAAAAGATTATTTATATTTGGTCTGAATCTATCAATTAGGCCCGAGATTAATAATCCGCTACCACATTATCTTTACTTGATATATGTTTTACATTAATGCAATATGGTTGCAAACATTATTATTATTATTATTATTATTATTATTATTATTATTATTATTATTATTATTATTATTATTATTATTATTATTATTATTTTTATTATTATTATTATTATTGTTATTATTATTATTAGCCAAGCTACAATCCTAGTTGGAAAAGCAAGATCCTATAAGCAAAATGGATCCTACAGGGAAAAATAACCCAGTGAGGAAAGAATATAAGGAAATGAATGAATAATGAGAACAAATCAACAATAAATTATTCTAAAAACAGTAACAACATGAAAACAGATTTGTCATCTATAAATAATAAAAAAGACTTAAGTCAGCCTGTTTAACATTAAAACATTTGCTGCAACTTTGAACTTTTGAAGTTCTACTAATACAACTACCCGATTAGGAAGACCATTCCACAACATATTAAAGGCTGGAATAAAAGTTCTAGAACACTGTGTAGTATTGAGCCTCATGACGGAAAAGGCTTGGCTAATAGAATTAACTGCCTACCTCATATTACAAAAAAAAAAAAAAATGGAATTGTCCAGGAAGATCTGAATTAAGATAGATATTATGCATCATTCATAATGAACTAATTGATTGACGGTGCCAAGATTAATATCTAGATCATGAACAAGAAAGATAATAGACCGCAAGTTTCTGTCCAACAAATTAAGATGAGAATCAGCAGCTGAAGACCAGACAGGAGAACAATACTCAAAACAAGGTAGAAGGAAAGAATTAAAAAAATTTTTCAGAACAGATTGATCACCGAAAATCTTGAAAGACTTTCTCAATATGCCAAATTTTTGTGCAATTGAAGAAGACCCATACCTAATGTGTTTCTCAAAAGTGAATTTGCTGTCGAGAATCACACCTAAAATTTTAACAGAATCCTACAAGGTTAAACAAACATTATCAATACACACATCCGGATGTTGATGAGGCACTGTCCTTGACCTATTTACAATCATACTTTGAGTTTTATTAGGATTAAATTTCATACCCCATAATTTGCACCATACACTAATTTTAGCTAAATCTCTATTAAGGGATTCAGCAACCCCAGATCTACATTCAGGGGATGAAATTCATGCAAAGAAAGTAGCATCATCTGCATATACAACAAGCTTGTTTTTTAGGCTAAACCACACATCAAGTTTATATAGTATGAAAAGTAATAGGCCAAGAACACTACCATATGGAATATCAGATATCACAATCCTATACTAACTATGGTACCCAAGGACAACAACTCTTTAAGATCTATTGCTTAAAGAATAGAAAATAATGCTAGGAAACAGCCCACCCACTCCCAAATGTTTGAGTTTAAAAACAAGGGCCTCATGATTAACATGGTCAAAAGCAGCCCTAAAATCAAGGCCAATCATACGAACTTCCAGACCACAATCAAGGGAGTCCTGTACAGGAATGAAGATTGTAAGAAGTGCTTCACATGCTCCAAGGCCTTTACAAAAAAACAAATTGAAAAAGAGGTAATAGATGATCACCCTCAGCAAACCTATTAATACATTTTGCCAGAAGATGTTCAAAAACTTTTGATAATATGGGAGTTATGGAAATTGGGCATTAATCAGTTGGACTTTTGCTACCACAAACACATTTACATAGAGGAGTAACATTACCAATTGTTCTACAAGTACTAAAACATCCTCTTCGTGCTAAATTGTGCAAGATAACAGATAACTTTGGAGCTAAAAAATCTGCAGTCTTTATAAAAAACAAAGGAAAAATACTTTTTGTGTCTACACCTCCATGAGCATCAAGGTCCATCAACAGAGCTTTAATTTCACGAGATCGAAAAGCTAAACTAGTTAGTTTAGCCTCAGGAAAACAGGAATGAGGAAGTTCAAGTTTTTCATTACTCTATTTACTATCAAAAACATCAGGCAAAAGGGTTCCCTTTCCCTTTGGACAGTGAGTGACTGAGCCATCTGGTTCAAGTAAATGAGGAACTGTTGCATTTTCGCTAAGAGAGCAGATATAAGGGCAGACCACCATTTATGCTCCTGAGTTATACCAGAAAGGTTTTCTTTCACTGTTAAATTGTATTCATTTTCAGTTGAAGCATAAATTCTCTGAGCAAAAGCTCTAAGCTGAGTATAGTTATTCCAGGTTAAATCTACTCTGTTACCCTTCCAAAGAGGATACGCCTCCTGCTTCTCCAAATAAGAACGTCTACAATCATCATTGAGCCACTGTTTGTCCTTCACACGGTACTATAGCACGTGAGAAGAGATACGCCTATCAATTATGTTGACTAAATTTTCATTCAAAGGGACAACAGGATCAACACTCCTTTATAATTGTGACCAATTCAAGCAAAAAAGATCATAAAAAATACATTCCAATCTGTTTCACTTATGATTTGCTTACAGACTGATTCAGAGGTAAAGTCTAAAGCTCTTAAGCCATGGCGATCAATAGGAGAGATAGAAGTTAACCACTCCCTATGGTCAGCATTGAAATCACCAACAAAGACAAAAGAAGCCTAGTTAACCTTTGATTATTAATTTTCACAAAAGTTAAAGGATTATAATTGGATTATATTGTTATCTTTTAATTTTGTTGTTGATTCATATGAACCTCAAACTTGATTATCGCTCTGACTAATGCTAGTACTTCCTTAGCTACTGCCGAGTAGGATCCCTGATGTTTCTTCAACTTCGATGCCATGAAACAAACAGGATGAAGATATCCTTCCTCGCCTTCTTGCAAAAAGAAAGCTTCAATTCTGTTATCCGATGCATCCACTTGGATAAGGAATATTTTGTTAAAATCAGGAGCTCGCAGTATCGGTTTCAAGGTTAATATGGTGCTTATCCTGTTGAAGGATTTCTGGCACTTGCTGGTACATACAGATCTGTCAGGTGAGCGACTAAAGCGAAAATGTTTGGGCAAAAAGGTTGGTTGAATCATGCCATCCCTAAAAAGCGTTGTAATATCTTCCTAGTTGTGGGGGTGATGCATTTCTTATTCCCTCGAAGTTAGCAGCTACCAGGGCGATTCATCCTCATCCTACTTTAAATCCCAAGTACCGAACTGTTGCCTTTCCAAATTCACTCTTCTCTAGGTTAATCGTTAGGTATGTTCCTCGCAGCTTTTGAAATACCTTCTTCAGGATATACTACAATATAGTCAAGATATACGCCTACTCCTTTTATCAATCGAAGAAGGCCATCCATCACTCGTTGATAGGCAGAGCGGGGCGTTGATTAGTCCAAAAGGCATGACGGTATTTGATATAACCCAAACAGGGTTATAAAAGCTGATAACAACTTTGCATTGTCGTCTAAAGGAATTTGATAGTAGCCCTTTAACAAGTCTATCTTGAAGACGAACATCTCTTGTCTGATATTGTTGAGTAGTATGTCAATGAGTGGAAATGGATAATTATTCGCGATACTGATCGAATCTAACTTTTGGTAGTCCGTACACATCCTAAAAGCGCCATCTGTTTTTTTTTAACAAGTAAGCAAGGAGAACTGTAAGAGCTAGAACTTTGTTTGGCTAATCCATTTTGTAACAAATAGTCTACTTCTTTTCTCATTACTTCTTGGTGATATGGCAACAGTCAATAGGCGCATTGTTTACATGGTCTTTCCGTTGTTTCGAGGTGTATCTCATTCTTCGTCAGGCTGGGTAGTTTCAGGACGTCCGAGACAATTTCAGGGAAACTTCTAATTAATCGGCTTAATTCCTTTTGTTGCTCTTAGTCCAGATGAGTTTTTTTTCTGCCAAATTCCGAAAGATAGAAGAATTATTCACTTTGCTTACTCATATCTGTCGTCACTTTTCTCATATCCGTCGTCGTCTTCCGTGGATGATATGGACTGCAACATACATAATTGTGAAGCTTTGGTCTTGTTTTCGCTCAAGTAGGGTTTCAGTAGGTTGACGTGTACTATCTTTTATTTTTCCGTTTGTCCTGGGTTTTCGATGACGTAGGTCAGGTCACTGATCTTCTCTAAAATCTTGAATGGTCCTTGGTGAGTTGCAATCTCCTTATCAGCAGAAAACTAATACCTGTTGTCCTATGTAAAGCTTTCTCTCTTTACTTTTTATATTGAACCTTTTCTTAATTTTTCCTTGACTCTTCTTAAGGTTTTCTAGAGAAAATTTCCTTAGCTCACCGATACTTTTCCTCAAATTCTTGACATATTCTCCATCCATTTCCTCGCAATCCTTCTATTTTTTCTGCTATCATTTTAATCAGTCCTCGTATTTCTCGTCCAAATACCATTTAATTTGGGCTACATCCCATGCTTTCTTGATAAGCATTACGTGTCTCGAATAACATTACCGGTAGTCCGATGTCCAATTCATTCTCCGTTCCATTGTACAGCTTTGTTAACATACTTTTTATTGTTTGATGAAACCTCTAATGTACCTTTGTTCTCGGGATGAGGAGCAGTTAATAGTTGTTGTTTTAAATCTTACAGTTTCATTACGTCCTGAAATAATTTTGACATGAAATTCGTTCTTCGGTCACTTTGAATTATTTCCGTTCTACCAAACTTAGTGAAAAATTCTAGAAACTTCTCAGCTATTATCTTGGCAATGATGTTTCTGACGGTTATGGATTCTGGGTATCTTGTTACTGGACCATCAAGGTTAACATATATTCGAGACCTTTTTTCGTCCTAGGTAAAGGTCCTACTATATCGATCATTACCTTGCTAAAGGGTTCTCCTCACACTTCTATTGGGTGTAATGGAGCTTTCTTAATGCAATCGTTCGATTTTCCAATTATTGACATACATGACATGCACACCAAAAATGGCTTACGTCCTTATGCATGCCAGGCTACAAAAGTGTTTCATTATCTTCTCCATCGTCTTTCTGATCCCCATATCTCCCCGATCAACTGTCTTCTGAACGGTGCGGAAAATTAACATCTGTCATTATATACCCCATTCATCATTTCCAGGGATATCGGCGGGTCTATGATTCCTCATAAGCAACTCATCCTTAAGATAATAACAGGTCGGAGACTGCTGTGCCTTCGTCTCCTCCACCACACGGTACAATAACTTTGTTAACGTTGCATCCTTCCATTGCAATCCTATCATCCTTTTCCTACTGATATGTCCTACTTCTTACATTGAATTTTCTATTTATTCTAATTCCATTTCATCTTTTTCCTCTTGTCTGCTTGTCTGTCGTTCCTCTTCATTCGGGCCTACACGAGAGTTCTCTTCTTGCGTGTCAGCAAGGGAGTCCTCTTCTTTTGAAAAAAAAAAAAATCTGCAAATTCATTGCTCTTTCGATTTCATTTTCTTCTTCAGTAGCCAATTTCTTCTTCATACGTCTAGTCATCACACAACTTGGAAACAAATACCGGTATTCCTTCTCGAGTTCAGTCGTAGGACTATGCTTCAATGGTTTTTCGGTTACAATGGCACAAGGCACGAACGGCGCTCCACCAACCTAATTACCCAGCAGGAAGTCTACTCCTTCGACAGCCAATGAATCCTTTACCGTAAAGTCAAAATTACCTGTCAATAATTCGCATACAAGTTTCAACTGGCAAATAGGGGTGACCTCCTAACCTCCTATTCCCTAGTCCCCTGTGAGAGATTTTTCCACCAATGGATGTACTCCTCATACTACTGGTGGCCGGACAGTTGCGTACCGGACATTTGCGTACCGGACATTTGCGTCCCGGACATTTGCGTACCGGGACATTTGCGTCCCCGGACATTTGCGTCCCTGGACATTTGTGTACCGGGACAATTGTGTCCCTGGACATTTGTGTACCTGGACATATAAGTATCCAAAATATTCTGAATTTACCATATTTTAAAATCTCTCTCTCTCTCTCTCTCTCTTTCTCTCTCTCTCTCTCTCTCTCTCTCTCTCTCTCTCTCTCTCTCTCTCTCTCTCTCTCTCTCTCTCCAGTTACACCTTACCTTTATATATAAACCCAAGAATTGTTTGGTATAGAAATTCACTCATTAATACCTTTAGTAACTTTAAACAAGCTGAAAGGTAGTTTACCAGAAATAAAAAAAAATCTTTTCTAAAGCAGGAGAAAAATAAGCTAGCAATTCTAGTTCTCGCCAGCAGTATGTAACACAAACATCTATTGGTATTAGGATTTTAGATATTTCGAAACTCGGAACCCATGGCTAAGTTCCGGAAATCTAACACTGGTGGAAAAATATTTGTGGACAGAGAAAATTACAGCTACCACTATCATAAGAAAAACTCTGATGAAACAAAAACATACTGGATGTGTGTAGTGCGATCTTGTAAAGCAAGAATTCATACAGTGAAAGACGTAGTTACAGCATGCCACAATGAGCATAGTCATGGCTCCTCAGCTGCAGAAGTCAAAGCACAAGAAGCTATGTCCCAGTTGAAAAATACTTCACTGTCAACGTATGAACCATCAAGAAGTCTTATCGGAGAAACGATCGCTAATGAAGATGAGCATTCCATTTCAAAACTGCCTAGTTTTTCATCAATGGGAAGAAATATACGTCGATGGAGAAAAAAGGCACATAATGCGCGCCGTATCCCACGGCAAATAAATAATTTTGAGATTCCAGAATCCTACTGTTTTCTCGGGACTGGGGAAAAGTTCCTTGCATTTGGTTCTGGCATCGAACACGAGAAGAGAATACTGATCTTTACAATGGATAACGGCTTAGAAGATTTAGCAAAGTCTCCTAACTAGGCAGCAGATGGTAGTTTTAAAATCAGTCCATTAACATTTTATCAACTATATTGTATCCATAAACAAGAGAGCTCATTTAGTATTTTCAGAGTTTTTGCCCTCCTCCCTGGAAAGGCAAAGGAAGTGTATATTCGACTTTTCACATATTTATTGCAACTTAAACCGCAACTTAATCCAAAATCTTTGTTAACTGACTTTGAGATTGGAGCTCAGAAAGGATTCTTGGATACATATTCTCCTGAAGACAAGATAAATTTCTTAAGAGGGATAGCTCACAATATCCATATATTTTGAATTATTTGTTTAACCTATTATGTCTTTGTTTTTTAATCTTTGATTGCTATTACTTTTAAACAAAAAATAAAACTGCAATTCCACTAGTGGAAAAATATTCTCCTGAAAACAAGAATAAGTTCTTAAAATATATATTCATACATTCTGAATTATATGTTCAACTTGTATTACCCCTCTTAAACAAAAATAAAATTACAATTCCATCAAATCTATTTCTTTCATCCCTTAATAATTGCTTTTTCATATGTATGTTAATAATATTTGAAAATATTCTAGGTACACAAATGTCCAGGGACACAGATGTCCAGGTACACAAATGTCCAGGGACGCAAATGTCCAGGTACGCAAATGTCCGGGACGCAAATGTCCGGTACGCAAATGTCCGGGACGCAACTGTCCTAAAACCCATACTACTACACTATGGTTTAACCTGTGTTGCGCAATATCCTGACCGGGGTTCGCTCACTCCTGTCTATTGCTGCTACCCTAACTTCATAAATATATGGTTTAAAGGCCTCCATGCTGTTTGCGTTCGTCCTGTTCGTCGTGTAAACATTAGCCGGTTTATTTTTTCCTACATCCTTTCCCGATTGCTTCTTAGTCTTCGCATTCTTTGAAGTCGAATTATCCTTAATAACTTTGGTGACTGCTTTTGGTTTGTTTGACCAACATTCCTTACTGACATGGCCTCTTTTCCCACACTTAAAACAGACAATATCAACCTTTAGCACGTCTTTTATGATACTTGAAGGAGGAATATTTGATGGTTAATGATGTGGTACTATTGCATTCTGCTTAGGAACTGTACCTGTGCTACTTCTGTTGTAAATGTTAAACCTGTCCCCATAATTAAATCCGAAATGGTTTCCATGATTCGGTGAATACTTGACAGTTGGTCTGAACGATGGTTGAAACTTCGTGCCCGAGAAGGGTTTACGACTAATGATATTGCAATCTTCACTCAGCGAAGCGGCTTTATCGAGTATCTTCACCTCTCTCTCTCACAAGTACGTTTGAATGTGTTCAGGAATTCCTTATAGATTCTGCTCTGGTATTATCAATTCTTCTAAATCAGCTTTCTCCTTTAAGTTAGAAGTGTCTGACTACCTCTTGAAACATCGTCGTACCTTATAAGTGTAATCCAGGAAAGTCATTTTCTTATCCTTTTTCAAACTTCAGAACCTTTCATTATAATATTCAGGGGTCATCTGATACACTTGCAGCACGCTCCTCTTCCCTGCTTGATACTTCATCCTCTGGTCCTGGGATATGGATAAGTAAGCACTGTGACCCTTCCCAAAGAGCACACTTTGCAATAACACAGACCATTTATCTTCTGGCTATTTCATCGTCGCTGTGACCATTTCAAAATGATCGAGGAACTCATTGAGGGACTCTTCGGTTAACCTTGGAATTAACCTCTGGACTTCGAACACATTAGACATAGGTTTCTGCCTAGCAGTGGTTGTCTCTGTCTCTCTGCGCTTTCAAATGTATGCAAAAGTTCTAACTCCCGCGTATAACGTGCTTCTTCCCTTTCTTTTTCTCTCGCACGTCATCTCTTTTCTCGGGCTTCTTCTCGTTTTGCTTCTATTTCTATTGCACGTCGTCTTTCTTCACTCTCATCTTCTTCCCATCTTCTTTCTCTTTCTTCTTGTTCTGCCTTCATCTTCAACCCAATCCAATTCTCTTCCGC
>NC_090753.1:38176161-38191161 GCF_036898095.1 Palaemon carinicauda | reverse complement strand
TTATTTTTTATTTCCTTTTCATCAAAATACGAAAATCAAGTAATATAAAATACTTCTGTCATTCAGAAATCATTTATAATCAGCATCAGAAGGATTCGTCTGAAAATCTTTAGAAACATAATTTTGCTAAATATTATCTTTTGGCTTACCTCCATCGTCCCAAAAATTATAAATAAAATTTTATTTCAGTTAATTAAATCCTTGTTTTATTTCTTTCTCCATTTTCTATTTAGATAAAAAGCATCCTTTGTAAATAAATTATTTTCTTTTCCTCTGGTAAATAGTAAATCCCTTAATGGCATCTATTCTTAAACCAGTTTGTTTTTGTTTTGTTATTTTTTATTTGTATATTATTCACTTGCACATATAAACAATTAGAAAGAACAATCAAACGTGTCAGACCTCCACGAATGAAAACAGTCAAGTCTACAGACCGAGCTTTCCATCTTCCATATGTTGGCCGTGAATAAATCTAGTGTATCTAGAAAAAAAACCTGGGACAGGAGGTTGATCCGGATCACTGCCAAAATCCAATAACTTCTTTTTGACATATCCTTAAATTTTAACCACAATGCATCTATAACTTTTTGAGTTAGGATGGTGACAAACAAACAAGCTAAAAAACCGAGGTGAAAACAAAATATTATTCATTCAAGCAGGTTAAAGAGTTTTACAAATACGTTATTATGAGAACTCAACATTCTCTTCCCCTTATGGCCAAAGTTTATACATGAAAATAACTTACACATACTCTGACACATTCCTCTGTAAAGGGTATTCAGATATACTACTATTCCTATTTAGTAATGTCATCTTTCATGAGTCCTAATGTTACTTGGTTTGGTGAGAGAGAGAGAGAGAGAGAGAGAGAGAGAGAGAGAGAGAGAGAGAGAGAGAGAGAGAGAGAGAGAGAGAGAGAAATGCATATTTAATTTTAATGAATAAATCCCTTTATAGCTTGCCTTCTACTACGGCCGAAAGAAACAGACAGGCAGACAGTGGGGTTATATACAAGACTTTCAGTGGAAGAAGGTCACACAAATTCAAACACATCCATTCATGAAAAGACAGGCTAAAGCCGGTTCTCTTTACAGTGAGGTGCAGAGCGAGATATGCAATAAAAAAAGAAAATGCCGTTACAACGTACGAGTGTGTGGGAAACACATGCGGTGCAGTAAGCTTCTCTATTGTATAATCATAGTTCATAATATGGCTGAGGGTTTTACGGATTGCGTGATCTTGCAGTCATCAACCATAGTTATTAGCGGTGTACCTAGCCTTTGCCAAAATAACCCACCTGCAAGGGGGCAGTGAAGGATAATATAGAAAAAAGAGGTTTGGTGGAAAAGGATGCGTTTGATAGAGGGCATTGGAGAGGGCGCTTCAGCAAACCGACCTCTTAATGTAGGGATAATGGTTGGGAAGATAATGATTCTTGTATAAAAAAGGAATTCCTTACATAGCGATCAAGATACTTATGAAATGTTAAATTCACATCCTCGGGAAAATGCAAATACCCAATTTCATAAAAAGGTAAGGGAGATTTCTGGAAAAAACACTAGATATGGAACTCATTTATTCTACATGGTCAGTTAGATCTGAAATATTCCAGGGCTTCCCTATCTTCATGGTAATGTTAAAACACACACACGGACAACCATCGCGTCCTTTAAGTAGCACTATTGACTAAGCATCATATAAATTATCAAAATCTTTAGTAGTCCTATTGCAGCCATTAGTAAGCACTGTTTCTTATTCACATGTAAAATAAATAATTTAGATTTTGGTATTAGATTAAGTGGGAAAACTCCACATGATGATAAAATTATGGTTCGTTTTGATGTCAAATGTTTGTTCACTTGTTTACCTGTTAACGATGTAATAGATTTCTTAAATATTGCTCAACAACATGTTATGTCTTTGCTTAACCATGTAATCTTAGACTTAATTAAACTATGCGTTGTTCACACCTGTTGTACATTTGATGGGAGATTTTCTAGAAAATATTTTGGGATTTAGATGTGTAATTGTTTTTCACTAGGTTTATCCAACATTCATATAGAATTTTCGGAAAGCCGAATAGCTAGAGCATATTTATTAGACGACATCTTCTGGGTGAGATACGTTGACGATGTATTTGCTATACTAAAAGCTTGCTCTAATATTCATAGAATTTTAAGTGAACTCAATAATCTACAGTAGTCCCCTCCATAACGTTTACCGTCAAAAAAGAAGACACTGGTGCTATTTCCTATCAACTCTAATTTTAAATTTAAGATATACAAAAAACCCACAAATAACAACCTTACAATAGATAACTATTCATGTCATAAATCAGACGTTATGCAGTCCTGAATATATAGACGAGGAATTTAGAAATATATATCAAATATGTTTTCAAAATAATTTCAGCACATAAGCTATAGACAGAGTCTTGACACTTGCAAAAAAAAAACTTTCTATATGGCCAAAAGGAAAAGGATAAGTAAACCCAATTTTCTGTCCCTACCATACCATCATAACTTTTAGTCTATAGTCGCTCCTCTAAGATTGCTGGAGATTAATACTACATTTTCTTTTTAGAATACCATTGGCAGAATATAATTTTTAACAACACCTGATAGTAATGAAGGTATAGTTTATAAGATACTATGTTGATGTGGACATTTTAATCTTTGGACAATCTGGGAAATCTTTAGATAAACGAATTTTAAATCATAAGTATATCATAAGACCAAATTAAAAAAAGTAATGTCTTTTGTGTACATAGTAATATATGTAATTATCCAGTTGATTGACAACATTCACAAATTTTGTTCACTGATTTTATAGAGAGAAATGCCATTGAAGCAGCGTATATATTTTATAGTAAAAATAAGAGTTTTAATTTATCTCCTGGCATATATGAATTGAATCCTTTTATTTCACACAATATAAAGTGTCAATTTCAATGTTATTCAATAGTTTTTGTCTTGTTTTTTTTTTTGTTTTTTTTTTTTCTACTTATGAGTCTGTGGATGGTTCCATTCTTTGTCTTGCTGTATATTTGTAATTTCATCTTTTAATGGTTTTATCCTCATGTTATGTGATTTTTGCCTGTTAGTATATGCTTACAATTTTCTTATGATTTGGAGCCCTTCTTGTAGGTACAAACGCGTGTATTTATTTTTTCTTAATAAAGGCTGTAGGAAGAGGTCCAGTGACGGACGAAACCGTTGAACATTTCTACATACACTCATCTTTAAATCTTCCTTATGTAGACTACCATTTAATATATATATATATATATATATATATATATATATATATATATATATATATATATATATATATATATATGTATATATATATATATATATATATATATATATATATATATATATATATATATATATATATATATATATATATATATATATATATATATATATGTATATATATAATAATATTCCATTTACAATAAGGATAAAAGTCATTTCATGCAACGCCAATATAATAATTGCCATTCTCACACACAAGCAGTAAAAAGCCCTGCCGTTCGAAAACTGTCTCTCCTGTTGACAGTGGGTGACAAAGAGAAGGAAATTGGCTCTACATCTGTAAATACCGGCGTCTCCAGCCTCAGTCTTCTCAACATTCAGAGCTGTAGGCGACCTGTCTATTCTGAAGGTCCTCCTAGACAAGGTCAAATTGGCGTCCGGTGTGATCTCCCTAGGGTGTCCACGAAGATGTTTTCTTTAGTCATATCTGTGGGATGATTATAAGAATAATTGCCTGTTGATTCTTTTGTATCTTTAAACTGTTTAATTAATTTTTGCTATAACCTTTGTTTCAAAAAATATTTAAATCTTATATACAAGTATATGTATATATATATATATATATATATATATATATATATATATATATATATATATATATATATATATATATATATATATATGTGTGTGTGTGTGTGTGTGTGTCTCTGTGTGTGTCTGTTCGTGTATGCGCATGTGTGTACGTATACAATTATTAAAGTATCTTTTATTTGTGACAAATAGTCGTCATAACTAAGCAATTTTTAGGAACTCACCAATTAATTATCATGGTGAAGATGGATTTATTTCAAGTCTAAGAATATATTCCTGAATTCAAGAAGAATATGTCCATCGGACTTGAAATGAACTTGTAGCTCTCTTGATGACACCCTTGGTAGAGTCTACTCCCGGCATTGTTACGGCTCAGGGGGATGGCTTCAAGCTCTTCCAAGCCAAAAACATTTATCACAATGGAATTTCCAGGGAATTTATATACCAAAGGTTTAATTAGATACTAAATGATATTTATGGTTTATATATATATATATATATATATATATATATATATATATATATATATATATATATATATATATATATATATATGTATATATATATATATATATATATATATATATATATATATATATATATATATATATATATATATATATATATATATATTTATATATATATATATATATATATATATACATATATCGTCTACCGGGTTATTTTAGCTGGTGCTAATTTTAGCGAAATATGGGTAAAATATATATGTAAATGGATTTGATTGTTTTAATTTGGGCGGTTGACACAGCTATGCATAAAAAAATTAGTGGGAATAAGAACATGAACATGCCTTACATTGATTGATTGATCAACGATTACATTTCTGTGTTTGATACTTAACTAGTGCGGGCTGACAACATATATATATATATATATATATATATATATATATATATATATATATATATATATATATATATATATATATATATACCTGAATTTTATCTTATTCTACAAATGTTTATTTTAAAGCCTTTACTGATTTAGAAATTCACAGATAAATATTAAAACGTCAAATGTTAAAAATTCATTTAACGGAAGTTCTTCTAAAATATCCTGCAAGGACGTGCTAATGGCAGTCTTATGTAACCCACCTCGGACAATTTCCGGATTGTTCTTTATGTAAAGAAACATTTATCCAAGTCATTCGGCTGATAATGGCTTCAGTTCTGTTAATGTATGATCCACTGGTTTAACTAAATCAGTTTTATTGTCCGACTCTTCATTTTCCTTAATTTTTTTTTTCACATTTTCATTTGAGTACCATTCCTCAAATGACTGACGAAAGTGATTTTTTAACGGCCTTCTGAACACTAACATCTAGTGTTTTCCAGACAAAAAATCAATAAATTCCTCATCTATGTAAGCTTTAAACGCATCAAAAATACATAATGGCATTTTATCAAGAGTAAGAAAGTATAATGTTTTTTCACATGATCCATTTGCGTTTCAGTGTTTGCCTGGTGGTTTTCAACTCTTCAAACAAATTAGAGAGATTTTTATTGTTTTATTGAATGTATATAAAAGTTTGTAAATCATATATTTAATTTATCTATTTTCATTATTGATATCTATTTAATTCGACTTGTTTTTTCTTATGAAAATGTTAATTTAATAGGCACTTACAATAGCTTCATATACCTAACCCAATCACGTTGACACTTTTTTTTATATTTTTTTTTTTACAATTCAAAATCCGTTTATAAGTATAGTCATGGCAAGCTGAATTATTCTTGTCCCTGGTCTTTTAAAACACCCGAAATTACAGTAGCAAATTACATAAGCAAACCTGAGAGAGTCTCTGCGAACACAGCAGTTATCTGTCGTTTGCCACCAGGCACATTGATTCCAACTCGTTTTGATGCTTCAACTGCAATGGTCCAGTTTGAATCAGGAAAGATGTTCAGTCCTGCATGATCTTAGTTAATAATGAGGTTTGAGGGAATATCATGTTTTAATACATGTTTTTTTCGATACGGTTTAGATAATCTGATTTCAGTTCATCAGTTTTTAATTATATCGTCTTTACAAGCTGTTGATCATCGGCGCATTACAAAAGTCACCCAAGATTGGAGAGATTTGACCAGTACCGATATACAATCAATGTTATAAGGATATTAGATTCAAATGGGGTTAATATTTAAACTGAAATTTTTGCGGAATTAATTTTAGCGATTTGACAGAGCGCTAAATTACGCCAAAATTAGCACCCACGGAAAAAAAACGCTAAATGTAATATAACAACTATAAGGGAGCATTTTTATTTAACTGTTATATTCACTAATTTACTTAAACGTTAATAAAAACACAGGGAAATTTATATAAAAGCTTTAGTATACCTTAATCCAAATGAATTGTTAATGTACATGATTTGAAAATTCCATTTATCATTCAACTGTATTTGTCAAAGCCAGTTAGTATCATATAAGCATATCTTTAGACTTTTTGACATTTTAGACATAATTTATGTAAAAATAAAAAAAGCTAGAGATATTTCCTAGTTTTATATTTAATTATAAAAACCTTGGTAGTTTTTCCAAGCATAAATTATATTCAGCCGAGATCTCTTTACGGCTTATAAAGCATATTGAAGAAAGATAGAGTGTCACTGATTTACAAATAACACTTGATTTTTAAAAGAATGTTTGTCACATATATGACTAGTAAGATTGGAAATTCAAACATTTTATGTATGAGTAATTCTATTTACCTTTTTATTTTCGTCCTTATAGACTTTTTGAACATTTGTATACTAATGTCATTGATTTTCCGACATATATTATATGATTTATAATTTTAAAAATGTAATATATTATTCATTGTATATGTTTGTTTTCTCAAAGCACTATTAATTCTATTCTTCTCTCTCTTATCACCTTCCTTTAATTATTCAATCCATTCTCCTTTCCCTTTTTCTCTATACATTTCTTTCATTGTCCTGTTTATTCCTTCTGTTCACTACACGTTCCTCCTTCATTACTGCTTGTTCCCAAAAATTCATTTTCGTATCATAGTGTTTACTTATATTTCAATTTCATTATTTCTATTAACAGTCTTTCATCTAATTGAGTCTTTTTTCAGTTTAGTGCAACTTCTATTTATACTGATTTCAATATTTCTAAAGAACTGGCTCTCTCTCTCTCTCTCTCTCTCTCTCTCTCTCTCTCTCTCTCTCTCTCTCTCTCTCTCTCTCTCTCTCTCTCTACCACACACCTTTGATTGGAACGAAATAATATAATTATTTAAGTCAACGACAGTGATATATAAAATAATCTTTAATATAATAAAAGATAACAAAACATAGACTTCGATGAGCCCTATTTATGGTATGAGAGCTTTGGAAAGTAAATTAATCAATCAAGCACAAAACGAAGTTTATCCTACGATCCGGAAACTTTGTTCCATTTTTATTCGAAGTTCAGTAAACAACAATATGTAACTTGCAAGTTATATGAAGAAATTGCTCAGAAAATAGTTAATATTCTATCAACGTTTATACGAATAGAGAGAGAGAGAGAGAGAGAGAGAGAGAGAGAGAGAGAGAGAGAGAGAGAGAGAGACCACAAGGAATTAAACTGATAAAGTATATATATATATATATATATATATATATATATATATATATGTGTATATATATATATATATATATATATATATATATATATATATATATATATATATATATATATATATATATATATATATATATATATATATATGATAAATTTTTGCACATTTAAACGTGTTTTTTTCATATTTCAAATAAGCCATATATAATAATACATTAAAGTCTGGATTCTCTTAACGACCTCGGGATCAGAGCCCCAGGCGGAATCGCCCAAAAACTATGATATCAGACCAGCGGGAATTTGAACCCTCGTCCAGGGTATCTGTATGCCAGTGATCATACCACTGAGCCACGAAGAAAGAGAAAAGTCAATGACAAATTCTTCTGTACATATACCTGTCAAGTTCAGGTTTTCTGTACTTGGAATTGAAATCAACCCATCTTCACCATCGTAGCTAATTGGTAGGTTTGGGACTTGGCGTTCGATTAATGATAAATTTTTGCATATTTAAACGTGTTTCTTTCATATTTCAAATAAGCCATATATATTAATACATTAAAGTTTGGATAATCTTAACGACATCGGGATCAGAGCCCCAGGCAGAATCGCCCAAAGACTATGATATCAGACCAGCGGGGATTTGAACCCTCGTCCAGGATATCTGTATGCCAGTGACCATACCACTCAGCCACGAAGAAAGATAAAAGTCAATGACCAATTCTTCTGTACATATACATGTCAAATTCAGGTTTTCTGTATTTAGAATTGAAATCAACCCATCTTCACCATCGTAGCTAATTGGTAGGTTTGGGACTTGGCATTCGATTAATGATAAATTTTTGCACATTTAAACGTGTTTCTTTCATATTTCAAATAAGCCATATATATCAATTCATTAAAGTCTGGATTCTCATAACAACCTCGGGATCAGAGCCCCAGGCGGAATCACCCAAAGACTAAGACTAAGTACAAAAAACCCGATTTTGACAGGTATATGTACAGAAGAATTTGCGATTGACTTTTATCTTTCTTCGTGGCTGAGTGGTATGGTCACTGGCATACAGATATCCTGGACGAGGGTTCAAATCCCTGCTGGTCTGATATCATAGTGTTTGGGCGATTCCGCCTGGGGCTCTGATCTCGAGGTCGTTAAGAGAATCCAGACTTTAATGTATTAATATATATGGCTTATTTGAAATATGAAAGAAACACGTTTAAATGTGCAAAAATTTATCATTAATCGAATGCCAAGTTCCAAACCTACTAATTAGCTATGATGGTGAAAATAGGTTGATTTCAATTCTAAGTACAGAAAACCTGAATTTGACAGGTATATGTACAGAAGAATTTGTCATTGACTTTTATCTTTCTTCGTGGCTGAGTGGTATGATCACTGGCATACAGATATCCTGGACGAGGGTTCAAATCCCCGCTGGTCTGATATCATAGTCTTTGGGCGATTCCGCCTGGGGCTCTGATCCTGAGGTCGTTCAGAGAATCCAGACTTTAATGTATTAATATATATGGCTTATTTGAAATATGAAAGAAACACGTTTAAATGTGCAAAAATTTATCATTAATCGAATGCCAAGTCCCAAACCTACAAATTAGCTACGATGGTGAAGATGGGTTGATATCAATTCTAAGAACAGAAAACCTGAACTTGACAGGTATATGTACAGAAGAATTTGTCATTGACTTTTATCTTTCTTTGTGGCTGAGTGGTATGGTCACTGGCATACAGATATCCTGGACAAGGGGTCAAATCCCTGCTGGTCTGATATCATAGTCTTTAGGCGATTCCGCCTGGGGCTCTGATCCAGAGGTCGTGAAGAGAATCCAGACTTTAATGTATTAATATATGTGGCTTATTTGAAATATATATATATATATATATATATATATATATATATATATATATATATATATATATATATATATATATGTATATATATATATATATATATATATATATATATATATATATATATATATATTCAGTATATCCTTTATTCACAATGTTTTTCCTTTATAATTCGGTGCATATAATTTTGTTATTAATATATTCATTTATATACATTCATTGTCCTTGACTAAACAGTAATGAATAAGAGTATGTAACATTTGTCTTTCTAAAATAACTTTTTTCCTACGCATAATCAATGGGTACTTCTTAATGAATGAGCAGCTGCAGTTTTACTCATGGAAAACAGGTCTCACTAAAGGCATCTTAACGAACACCCTAATTAGTGGTTATGTCCTAATACCATTATATTAGATTTTCCGGGCTTATTACTAGTAATGCACAAATGAGTTTGAATGGAGGTTCAACTTCATTACGAAGCATAAATATGACTTCTCGGGAAAATGCTTCTTACTGAAACCCCCCAACCCCCACCCGCCCCCCCCCCCCCAAAAAAAAAATTATATTTGAGCAATTGAACTGAAGAATAAAATTAATGAAAAGCAATGAGAACTATTACTGAGCGGTATATAGTTTTTACGAATGGTAGGAATTAGGACAAAAAACTTAATAATGCAGAGGTTAAAAAATGATTTAGGTAAAATTAAAAGACCATATGCTAAGTAACATGTATTTTGTTATATATTATACTACGATTAACAGCAATAAAAGTGCTTGATGGCTGTATAAACTTATGTAAGCAATAATATCATATAAATCCAATGCTTTCATCAGATTCAGATTTGAATAAAATTGTGGCAGAATTTAAATTTCTCGATATCTCACATAAAAGGTTCCATGTACGACTGATAAAATGAACTGGATTTCGATGAAGATATTGAGGTTTACTGGAACTATATTATATCATAGATAAGTAAGAGGCGTAATACTTAATGATTATTCATTTCATTATGGAGTAAATGTTTTAATTTGTCGATTCCCACATTCTGACCAATGAAACCCAAGCACACTCATACACCAGACTGTATGTACACATGCTAAAATATAACTGACCTAGAACGACATTAACATGGCTGTAACGCCTGTCAGGTAATAACTGAAAGGTAAAATGGATGCAACTAACTTTATTTTAACAGTCAGTGAGCATTTTATACAATTTTCAATGTAAGGTCACAAAAATCAAGCACATCAATGCAAGAAAGGACAGAGAGGTGAGAGCGCGATTCACAATAAATAATAGAAAATATGTTATAATGAAAGAGTGTGAAACACGTACGGATCATGGTTTCCCCCTTAAAAAGGACATGCATGTGAAATAGGGTACCCTGCACTTGAGAGCTGTACTGTAGATGGGTCATCTGACAGGAGATATGCAAGTTTTAGGCAATCAATGGAGACCCAGTCTTCTTTCCCACGCATGTTGAGTAGGAATGCTATCGTCGTATGACTATTCATGAAGTCCCCATGTAAAGGGGTGTTACGATGGCTGTCTATTTTCGTTGTGGAGGAACACGTGAGTTGCCGAGGGCAGATCTGTACGTAGGTGCGGCCTAGCTGGGGGCTTGTAAATCTGGCAGCATGGAGCAAATTTTCCCAGAACATTATGTATCAGCTGGAGATTGTTGGAGGAGGTTGAGGACGGAAAAAAATGGAATACACCACCAACGGGTTGCCATGCACCATTCCAGCGGCCAATACATCCAGGGCATCTTTAGGAGTGGTTCTTAGTCCCAAAAGGACCCATGAAAGCTGAGTAAACCAGTTGGAGTCCTTGTAATGGGACAACAAAGCTACTTTGATTATACACCAAAATGTTTATCAATTCTGTTTGCAGCTGTGTTGTATGCAATTTTCTGATGAAGAGTGATTATTAAGAGATTTACAAATAATGTTAACAATTAAGAGGTGAAGTTGGTACCCCTGTTGGAAGTAATATGCTCAGGCATACCAAATCCTGCTATCCATCCAGAGAGTAAGGCAGATGTATACGAGGCGGACATTGCAGTGTCAATGGGAATGGCTTCAGGCAAATGAGTGGAGCAGTCGATGATGGTAAACAGGTAACGATATCTTTGTGATGTTAGTAGGGGACCTACAACATCGACGTGAATGTGGGCAGAGTGCCGCTGAGGATGAGGAAATATGCCCACTCCTGAATCCATGTATCGATGTACTTTTTGAGGTTTGGCATGAAGTACAGGTGCAGACCCAATCCTTACCATCCTTAGTAATGCCATGCCTAATGAACTTTATCTTCTCTGGCTGTGCAGTCAAACAGCGTGAGGGATGTGAAAGGCCATTAAAAACTTATCACCCCAGGGGAGAAGATATACACATTTTAGTTCTACCAGTACTGAGAAAACAAAGGAGGGTGGCACTAGGGATGTGCCAGATGTCCTACAAGCTGTGTACTCTGGATCTTTTCGTTGGACTTCTGCTAAAGCGTTGTCATCCAAACCTGGTGAATGGCGGCCAATGAGTATCTTTACAGGGCATCAGCAACCAGATTAATTTTCTCAGCGACGTGCTGAAGATTTCAATTGTATTCAGCCACTTATGATAGATGTCGGCGTTAACGGGTGGACCAGTCGTCGGACTGTTGAGTGAAGGCTTTCTCCAGAGGCATTTGGTCGGTGCAAATGACGAAGGGCTCACTTTCCAAAAAAAGTGGCGAATGTCACAGACAGCCAAGTACACCCCCAGTAATTTGCAGTCGAAGGTAGAGTATCTGGATTCCACCTTGGATACTTTTCTACTGAAGAAGGGCAATGGGCGTGACCTGCCATTGGCCACCTGCTCAAGTAATGCCCCTATGGCAACTTTGCTGGCATCCCTAGAGAAAGAGAGGTTATGTGTGGCATGGGAGATGTGAGGGCTGCAGCGGTTGATAAGGCTTTCCAAGCCTTGTTGAAGGTCGCTTCTTGAAGTGGACCACATTTCTGGAGGTTTTAGATTACCCTTGAAGCAGGCGAAGATCGGGCAGGGGTTGCGGTGATGGCTGGCAGAAAACAGTGATAATAGTTGATCATGAACAAGAATTCTTACAAAGCTTTGACGGTCGAGGGCGTGGGGAAGCTCTGAACGGCTTCTACCTTTTCAGGGAGGAGTTGGACTCCTTTAGGAGTGATTCAGTAGCCTAAGAACGATAATTCGTGGGTGTCAAAGGTATACTTGATGTACCGGACTACAATGCCGTTCTGTTGTAGGCAGAGGAGCACAATGCATAGATAATGGAGGTGTTCTTCTTTGGAGAAAGAGAACATAAGTATATCGTCCACATAACATACAGAGAAGGGAAGGTCCCCTAAGATACAGTCCATGAGACATTGAAAAGTGGCCTCAGCATTTCGAAGCCAAAACCGGAGTAATTCAATGTGTACACTCGGCCCTCTTTTATCGCAGGTTCTGTCTATGCAATTTCGTTTTTTTGCGGCTAAGACCAACGCAATACCTATTAAATATAAATTCTAGAGAGAAAGGGAGAGAGACCGTGGACGTATGTAGATGTAGGGCACGCAATGTTTTATCATAATAAATACTCTTTTCATAGCTACCATAAAGAGAACCATTCCATATTCTAAATCAAATTTATATACAGTTCTGTATACTTTTCCCAACAGGACGTTGTGGTATTAATTTACAAACAAATATTTCAATAGTGTACGGTGTGATATCCCCGCACTCTAGTTTTGGGGTGTTTGAATGTGCGTGGATGTAGTACGATAGAGAGTAAAAGATGTGAAATTGAGAGTATGTTTAGGAATAGAAGGATGGATGTATTGGCCTTGTGTGAGACGAAGATAAAAGGAAAGGGTGAAGTGATGTTTGGTGAAATGTCTGGTAGAGTGTCGGGGATTGAAAGGGGAAGAGCGAGAGAGGGTGTGGCTTTATTGCTGAGTGAATGGATGACAGGTAGAGTAGTGGAATGGGAGGTGATATCATCTAGGTTAATGTGGGTAAGGGTTAGGTTGGGTAGGGAATGTTGGGCGTTTGTCAGTGGGTATGGGGCAAGTAGCGAGAAAAGTGAAGAAGAGCGGAATGAGTTCTGGAATGAATTAACTAGGTGTGTAGAAGGACTGGGTAGAAGGAATTATGTAGTTGTCATGGGTAATTTAAATGCTAGAGTGGGTGCTGGAGAGGTAGAAGGTGTCATTGGGAAGTATGGCGTACCAGGTGAAAATGAGAGTGGTGAGAGACTGGTGGATATGTGTGTTGAGCAAGAGATGGTGATAAGTAATAGCTTTTTCATAAAGAAAGATAAAAATAAGTATACATGGGTAAGGGTGGCAAATGGAAGAGTAGTAGAAAGGGCATTAATGTATTATGTGTTGGTAACTAAAAGAATGTTTGGAAGATTGAAAGACGTGCACGTGTTTAGGGGTATGGCTAACGGTATGTCTGATCATTTTTTGGTGGAAGTAAAATTAGTTGTAGCAAAAGAGTGGGGGAATAGAGTATGTGAATGTAAAAGGGTGCTAGTGATGGTTGAAGAGCTAATAAAACCGGGGGTAAAAAGTAAATAACAGGAAAGGTTGAAAATGACATATGACGAAGTGAAAGTAAGAGAAACTGGCAATTTAGAGGAGGAGTGAAAATTAGTAAAAGAAAATTTTATTGGGATTGCAAGTGATGTGTGTGGCAAGAAGGTTGTTGGAGGCAGCATGAGGAAGGGCAGTGAATGGTGGAATGAAGGAGTGAAGGTAAAAGTGGAAGAGAAAAAGACGGCTTTTGAAGAATGGCTGCAGAGTAATAGTGTAGAGAAGTATGAAAAATATAAAGAGAAAAATGTGGAAGTAAAGCGCAAGGTACGTGAGGCAAAGAGGGCAGCTGACCTGAGGTGGGGTCAGGGATTGGGTCATTCATATGAAGAGAATAAGAAGAAGTTTTGGAAAGAAGTGAAGAGAGTAAGGAAGGCTGGCTCAAGAATTGAAGAGACAGTGAAAGATGGAAATGGGAGGTTGTTAAAAGGAGAGGAGGCAAGGAAAAGATGGGCGGAATATTTTGAAAGTTTACTGAATGTTGAGGATAATAGGAAGGCAGATATAATTGCTGTTGCAGGTGTTGAGGTGCCAGTGATGGGATATGAGAATGAGAGGGAGATTACAATAGATGAAGTAAGGAGAGCACTATATGAAACAAGAGTAGGAATAGCGTCTGGTATGGATGGTGTGAGAGCTGAGATGTTGAAGGAAGGGGGTGTGACTGTACTTGAATGGTTGGTGAGATTGTTTAATATGTGTTTTGTGTTGTCAATGGTACCAGTAGATTGGGTTTGTGCATGTATTGTACCACTATATAAGGGTAAGGGAGATGTGCATGAGTGTTGTAATTCAAGAGGTATTAGTTTGTTAAGCGTAGTTGGAAAAGTGTATGGTAGAGTAATGATTAATAGGATCAAGGATAAAACAGAGAACGCAATCTTAAAAATACAGGGTGGTTTTAGAAGAGGTAGGGGTTGTATGAATCAGATTTTTACAGTGAGGCAGATATGCGAGAAATATTTAGCAAAAGGTAAGGAGGTGTATGTTGCGTTTATGGATCTGGAGAAAGCGTATGATAGAGTTGATAGGGAAGCAATGTGGAATTTGATGAGGTTATATGGAGTTGGTGGAAAGTTGTTGCAAGCAGTGAAAAG
>NC_090753.1:38158661-38168661 GCF_036898095.1 Palaemon carinicauda | reverse complement strand
TAGAGACTGACCATAAATTTGTATGATCAGCGCCCAAGCCCCTCTGCAGCAAGGTACGACTAAGGAGGGCCTGGCAACGTCTGTTGATCTCTAAGCAGGTAGACATTCAGGTTAACCCCAAGCCTCTAATCCATAGCTCACAAGGATGGTGAATTTGCAGACACTACAAGAAACTATCAAGCTTGAGTGCGTTTCGAGCCCCAGTCAAGCAGATTACCAGGCATGGACGTTTTCAATAGCTCACAACCCTAAATATAAACTCAACCTTTCAGATATAGATTTATTTGGATTTTGCTCTATTTATTCTGATGACACAGAGAGTAACTTGACCCATAGCTGCCTCCCAACCCCCAAGCTTCTAATGATATGGTGAGGTTGTGAATACTTTATTGGGTGGGAGTAGGATCGAGCTTCATTCCCACGGAATAGGCAACAAAACTAAAACGCTAACTTTTCATGTTTACCATTACCTTATATTGTTGCTCTCCTTGATATTGATTGTTTAACATGAGTATTGTTTAAAGGGAAATGCATATTCATTACCTTCCATTGAAATATCTGCAATTTATTGACAAGTATCTTTTGGTGTATTAACTTGACATTAATTGGTAGGGGAAAATATGCCAGTAATCAACAGGTAATTAACTGAACAAGGAAATTATATTTTGGAATTAAAAACTTTTTATAAATTGTTTCAACATGTCTGCATACTCCAATGTTAACTGTTAACAGACTAGATTGCCGGTTGACAAGTAATAGCATGTCTGTATTTTGTAACCTTCTTACCGGGACCTTGTGTGTATATACTGTATACTCAATGTGTCGTAATAAAGTTACTCGGTCACTTTCATATTACCTTTGAGTCACAACCTACTCTTGGCTCTTCACATTGGTGACCCCGAAAGTCGAGTCGCTCCTCCAGCCTTCCTCCCCCCTCTCACTGTTAATATAACGGACTCCACGGAAATTGGCGCCCCCCCCCCCTTCAAACTTTTGTCGTTCGCCAGCGGAGAGGCGTTTGCTGGGTTTCAGAGGGCAAAATTCCAGTTCCGCATCAAGGGCGTGAATCACTCAACCACCAAGGCAGATTATGTTCTCGCTGTGATACCCGAGGACACCTTCCCGGAAATCTCCAACTGGCTTTGTGAATAAGGAGACACCCCAATAGCGTATGACGCCCTCAAAACATACCTTCTGCAGCAGTACTCATGATCGTAGGGCGAAGCTTTTTCAGCTCTCTCAACAACCGTTGGGGGACCAAAGGGCTTCGCTCGCTCTCAGGTAAATGACCAGTATCACTCGCCTGCAACCTACCGCATACGGCTCTCCTCATAAGGTGAACCTACTTCGTGCCCTTTGGGTACGCCGTTTACCCGAACATGTACGCGCTTTCATACCCGTTGTCGATCGTTTACCCATAAAGGAGTTGATGACCAAAGCCGACGCCCTTATAGACAGCCACTTCACGACCTTCAAGACATCCATCAATGCGTCCACACCTGACGACGAGGACGCCTATTCAACGTCAAACGAAGCTGACGTAGGATACACATGCCTACCCTGTGAGGTGCCAGAGCGGCGATAAAGCCACCTATCACCCACCACTCACTCGCACCCTAACCAACGACTTCTACAGCCACTTACTCCCGCCCATCGTCCGTAGTTTTGCTACTACCACTCCAGATTCGGGGCTGCCGCGAAGAAATGAGCCAATGATTGCGAGTGGCCAAAAAACGTGTAAGTAGGCCATGACTCGTGGCGGTGGCCTCCCGTGTTTCTAATCTTTTCTTTTTACGTGATGCAGGAACGGTCATGTGATTTTTGGTAGACATGGGTGCTTGTTGTTCTCTTTTGCCAAATGAACTCTTCAGGACACGACCTAGTCTGTCTAAGTCTGCTGACGTCCACCTAGTAGCTGCCAACGGATCACCGATACCCACCTACGGTTACGAGAACCTCACATTATCTTTCTGAAAAGGCAAATCTGATTTGAAATTTCTCGGTGGTGACGTCACATTGCCAAGCCTCGGTGTGTATCCCTTTCTCATTTCCACCTTCTGGTCGATGTCGCCCACCAACGATTGGTCAACACAGACTCGTACTTGTAGAAGCCTCTTCAACCCGCACCCTCCAACCTCGCTCTCCACATCAGCGCACCCACGGATGCCTACACCCACATCCTTACGTCATACCCGGAAGTTTTCTGTCCAGAACTTCGCCAAATGCCCACGGCTCACGCCAAACACGGTATTTATCACCATATCAAGACCAAATTCAGACCTCTGGCACCGGATCAATTGGCAGCCGCTAAATGGACGTTCGCCGATATGGAAGAAATGGGCAATTGCCAAAAAGCCTCCAGCCATGGTCATCACCCTTACACATCGTCCTGAAAAAAGATGGCTCGCTCCGTCCGTTCATGAGCATAGCAAGTGCAAAGTTAATGTTAATGGAGTTTGATCAAATGAGTGTCCAGTGGAACAGCGGAGTACTCCAAGGGAATGTGTTGTCACCTATGTTGTTCATCCTCCTCATGGATTTTGTAATGTGTAGAACAGTCAGAGTTGGTGGAGCCGTATTGGACTGGATTAGGGATAGGAATTTAGCAGACCTAGAATATGCTGATGAAGCTCTCCTTCTTAGCAGAACACCACATGATTTGCAATGCTTGCTTACCAGAATGCATGAAATATTACACGAGGTGGGGCTGAAGATAAACAGAAGAAAGGCAGAGATGATAAGAACATATCTTGCAATGGAAGATGACATAACGTTGGAAGGAGAAGGGATTAAAGAGGTAAAATCATTTCAGCATTTAGGAACAATGATCTCCAGTGCTGGGTCTTTAGAATTAGAGTTTAGTGAAGGATTGAAAAAAGCAAATTCGACAACGGCTTGCTTAAGTAAAATTTGGAAATTAAATCGCCTAAAATTTCATATAAAAATCACACTATACATCAGTTTAGTGAGATCGATGTTACTCTATGGACATGAGTCATGGTATGACAATGAAACAATATCTAGTAGATTTTGTATATGTGAGAATAAAGCCCTCAGAAGGATACTGGGAGTTAAATGGCAGGATAGGATCAGAAATGAAACTATAAGACAGATTTCTCGAGTACCACATGTGGATGAGATCATGATGAGGGGTAGATGGAGATGGTTTGAGCATGCTCTTCGCACACTCCAGGAGAGATTAGTTCACCAAACGTTTAACTGGGCTCCACAAGGCACTAGAAGAATTGGAAGATCCAGGCCTACAATGCTTAGGACTATAAAGCACGAAGTAGGGAATGATGAATGGAAAAGTATTGAATTAAAAGCTCAGGACATAGACGACTGGCGAAATCTAATCGAGGCTCTTTGCGTTAATAAGGGTAGGAGGAGACAATGATGAGAATGATGTAGATATATATATATATATATATATATATATATATATATATATATATATATATATATATATATATATATATATATATATATATATATATATATATATATATATATATATATATATATATATATATATATATATATATATATATAAATATATATATATATATATATATATATATATAACGGATTTTGAGCGAAGCGAAAAATCTATTTTTGGGTGAGATAGCCATGTCGTCCTGATGGAAGTTCCTTCATTAGTAGCTTCCTAGGTTATATGTGACTACAGTGATATATCCCAGAGAATTTACCGAAGGTACCCAGAATTCTAACTCCTGGAGCGAATATCCCTTAACATTCTAAGAAGGGATATCGCGTAAGGACGTAATGGACGTAATGGCACACCTCATAGCAATCTGCTCCCCAGATAGAGTTTATGTTCGAGGAGGTGTGGCAAAAATAAAAAGGGGGGCCCTTCAAAGGCCATCCCCGTTCCCTACTACTATCGATAGTACAACAGCGCCATCCCCACGATAGTGGCTATTCCTTGTAGCATTGAGCATAGGCTGTTACAGATACAGTACTACGGGAGGGAACTGAAGATCTCTTCTGCAGAAGAGATGGGTGGGTCCATCAGGACGACATGGCTATCTCACCCAAAAATAGATTTTTCGCTTCGCTCAAAATCCGTTTTTTGGGCTCAAGCCATGTCGTGCTGATGGAAGCATACCAAAGCATTAATGTATCTGTGGATTTTTCATCAGTGCCTAAACCTTATATCAACCTTTTCAATGGTCATACTGACCATATGAGACTTGTGACAATACCGTTAAATGTCATCATCACTAATCATAAACAATGTTAGTGCTTCCTGCCTCCTACAGGGAAGAGTCATCTAGACAGTTGAAAAGGGATTTCAAGGTTAACATAAATAGTATGACCAAACTTAAGTATCCACTGAATATACAAATAGTCTCAAGTTGTATATTTGGTCAAAAAGACATCAGTGTCCCTTATGTCTAACCTTAGATGCATACAGATGTGAAGAATGCATTCTAAGCAAATAAAAAGCCTGGCATGTATAGATACAATTGTCTGGCGAAGATGGACGCACTACATTCAAATAGACATTTATTCTAAATAAATGACTACAAGAGATAGTTAGCAAAACGAATGTAGTTTGACAATGGGATTATACCTGGAACAAGTACAGGAATCGTATTTCTTTCTTGAAGGAATGAAGTCAAGAAATACCACTCTAGATTGAAGAGAAGGTAAAAGATAACCGCTCTTCATAAAACCTGTACTGGTTACCTTTAGCTGCCCTATGTACTTCGTACACCGGCACTAGAGCTATCTGTATAATTCCACACCTGGGATTTTAGAACAGAGCTAGTGCTACCATGGTAACACATAAATAAAAGAAGGCATACTTAAAAAGGATGACTTCCTCTTCCCTTAATTGACAGTCCCAGTCAATTATCTGTTCATCGTAGAATAAACGGCAGAGTAAATGAATTACCTGACGTCACCACATATTGCTTTAGATCTTGGACTAGCAAAGCATAGTGTTTGTAGAACATCCTGGATGATTCCTATCCAGAATATGTCCGAGGACAAGTGAGGACCCAAACCAAAAAAATGTATCACAAAAAAAATTAGGGGGCAGGTTTTAAAACACTACCTGCCGCCACTACAAAGTGTTTCAGTTCATGCACTTGTTTTGCGTAGTGTTTGTAAAACACCCTGGATGATTTCCATCCAGTGTATGAACGAAGACGCTCAAAGTCCATGTACTGAAAGAAGTTCAGTGATGAAGCAATCTTTCTCGGATCATGACCTGCGGGAGTACTGTCTGGATCCGCTCTACGAATAAAGTAGGTGAGCTTCGCCCTTAGTTGATTTAAAGATAAATTTGATCCCGAAGTTTCTCCTCTAAAGAGCTGACCTCCCCTGAAGTCTGACGTTCTACGAAGATAGACCTTTAGACACTCTACAGGACATAGAGAGACATCTTCCTTCAGAGGACAGATTCTCCAGGGACCCCACCTCTTAGTGGGTAGTTCGTTTTTAGCGAGAAATGATGGATCAGGGAAGAGATTGAGTTCTCCTAAATCTGTGAACTGGATGTGGCCCTCATCTCTCGATAGAGCCACTATTTCACTAACTCTAGCCCCAGAGGCTATTGCGAACAGGAAAATAACCTTTTGGGTTAGGTCCTTAAGAGAACAATCTTCATTGTTCACCGATGAGGCATAATGTAAGACCTTGTCCAAAGACCAAGAGATGGGCTTTGGTGGTGCTGCAGGTCCAAGTCTAGCAAATGCTTTCGGAATCTTGTTAAAGATTTCATTTGCCAGATCCACTTGGAAGGCATATAGGAGAGGTCTAGTCAAAGCCGATTTGCACGTATTTATCGTATTGGCCGCCAACCCCTGGATATGAAGGTGGACAAAGAAGGACAGACAGAAGTTCATAGAAATTTCTTTCGGTCCTTTTGATTTAACAATCTCCACCCACTTCTTCAAGGAAGACTCATATTGTCTTTTAGTAGACTTAGCCTTGTATTCTTCTAAGAATCCTATATTGCCTTCTGAGATCCCAAACCTTTTCCTAACCGCTAGGGCAAGTAATTCATGAAATGAAGGGTTTGGGTTCTCTGTGATAGACCGAAGGCAGTTAATTTCTGAACCTTCGGAAATATACCTAGGATCGGAGCTAGGACCGGCCTCATCTAGTCTATCAGACCCATTAGAGGAAGCTCGTATGGGGCTATTTAGCGAGGTAGTTTCTTGAAGACGCTCGTGATGAAGAGGTCGAACTGCAGTTCCGGGACTTGTTCCCATTTGGAAGGGAATATGTCTGCGTCCATAGACCATTCCAACTCTATCGCCTTGGACCTTGATAGAGTATCCACCGTCACATCGTGGATCAAATGTAAATGAACTGCTGCTAGGTGCCATCCCTTTAGGAAAAGGATGGGAAACATTACTAAGACTGTACGAGACGTTTGATTGTGACATCTTAATATCGCTTCGGTGTACCAGCTCAGAGGTAGGGAGTCTGATCTGTGTGGAGGGTGCTTTCCCGCCCACGAAAGGACCAGCAGAGTCCTGGGACTTTTGTGTTTTAACTTTTGTTAAAGAAGCGATTAAAGAGGGACCGATCTCAGTCTTTTTTCATCTCTTCAAGCGTTTGATGCATGTTTTCTCCAGGCTCTTAACGCATCTTTCCGATGTGCACTTTGCACTAGGTCTGTCACTATTGCGAACTGGGGAAAGTTTAGCACTTTTCCTTGTTGGCATTTTGGGAATCTGATCGATTAGCTGAATATCCTGACAGACCTCGCGAGCTCCTTTTAACTTCCCGAGGGAAAAGGGGGCTAATGTGACTGAGGGCTTCGATGGTTTTTTGGCCACCGAAACCCTAGAGCTGGAGAAACTCGAGACTTCTAGAAGCATATCTCGCATCTGAAATGTCCCAGGAACCGGGTCATCACTATGAAGATACTTAGGACTGTGAGTCTGATACGTATCTATTCCAGGATGAATGTTACTCTCCGTGACATGAATCCTAGGCAGGAGGAAGGGGGGTGGTTGACTGGAAGGTTCCAGAGGACACCTTTCAAGTCTGACAAGACTACGAACACCCTTAGTTGGAACAAGGTCCATATGTTCAGAAGGATTAACATTCAGAACTTGCAGATTATTATGAACTTGGTGAGTAGCGACAGGTTCAGAATGACTCAGAGACGACTTGAGTCCTTCTTGCGAACACAAAATAGCCTTCCCGAGGACTCGATGAGCCGTAGCTTCCTTACTACCTGTATGCTCTATAGCTTTCAGGTACACTCCTCCAGGAGGGTTTTGAAGTGTAGGAGAAGGTAAGGATATAATAGTAGGGACATTTCTGTTCCCCATCAATGGTTCATCTTGAATAGGCTCTGGACCGAAGGATCGAAGGTCCTGCGATCCTGAGGGAATGTTCCTCCTAGCCGAAGTGTCTTTATGCTTCGAACTACCAGTAGGTTTAGACTTTCGACCATCTGCCTGTAGCATCTTGGTCACTAGAATAATGGGCTGTTGTTGAGCAGCCCAGATATTTCCAGTATTTTCGATCTTCTTTTTAGGTTGAGGACCCACAACCACAGAAGATTTTCTTTTTGAAGGAATGCCCCATTTTTGGGGAAGACTTATGTTTTCCATGGCGGCATTCTCAATTACTTCCTTAATGACCTCTTGTGGGAAGAGGTCTTTACCCCAAATGTTGGAAGATATCAGCTTCCTTGTTTCGTGTTTCACCGTTGCAGCAGCAAACACAAACTCTCTACATGCTCTCCTAGCCTTCACAAAGGCGTAAAGGTCCTTTACCAATGTAGCCATATGCATTTTGGCTAATACCATGAGCATGTCTGGGGTGTTCTCGTAAGTTGAACACAACTCTATGTAGTTTTGTAGAGAAAGGGATGTCGCCAGTCTCTCCTTTGACTCGTGCTCATTAAACAAGAGCAAATCGGACAATTTAGGGAGACATACATTAAATTGTCGGCTTGCGACATCCTTGTCTAATTTTCCTACTGAAAATGTCAAAGGGACTTCCTTGCAATCCTTTTCCTGTCCGGGAAAAGCTGGTGACAAAGGCTTGCACTCATCGAGTGTGGGACATGACTCACCCGCCTCTACAGCTTTGGTAATGGAAGTAAATGCCTTCCCCATAAAGGGGAAGGAGAGTGAAGCAGGAGCAAGAAAGGAAGAGTGTATGTTATTCAGTGAGAATACCGTCGTCTCTGAATAACCCGCCTTCTTCAGATTATCTGAAAGGATAGTCTGTGCCTTATCATGATCAAGAATCATGACCTCCTTATGTTCCGTTCTTTTCCTTGTCTTTGGTTCGAACCTCAGTCGAACCCAACAATTAGGGAAAACCTCAGAGCTTGGCCAAAATTGGATTTTGTCCAAGGGAACAGTACCTATTTTCTCTGAAATGAAGAGATTGCCATTTGAAATTGACATCAGCTCCGCAAACCTCCAGGGATTGGTTAAGGAGCATGAAGGAAGGTCATGATTCATGGGTCGTTTAACTGACCCGTGGGAAGCAACAAGAGGAGCTTTACGAGGTTCTATCGTGTGTTTTACTTCCCGCTTTTTGCTTTGTTTACTAAAGCTCTCTATCTGATTCTTCAGTTGGATACATAATTGTACCACATTATCCCATAGAGAGGTAAAAGACGAAGATGTTGACATCGATGGCTCTTTAACCAGCAAAGGCGGAGGAAAGTCCGATACAACATATTTCTCTTCTACCTTAGGGCACTTCTTGTCCTCGATCCCAAAGGTTTTCTCGCCATCAGGGAACGTAATTGACTTCTGAGGCACTACTATTTCCTCACTTAGCTCTGGAAATAAAAGCTTACGCATCCTATCATTAGGTAGGAAATGTCCCGGAGAGATCTTTTGGAAGCCTCTCACCCAGTTACGTAATTTATACTGTGCTATATCCTTAGTCTATGTAGACTTGGGATTATCAAAACCTTCAGACATCAATGTCCAACATATATTGCAACCCTGTGGGTTCCAATAATGTAGGGATCCGGAAATAATATTGCAGGGGGCATGTAACCTGCAAGTATTATGACCGTAAAAGTCCTTACCCTAGGTATATAAAGGATTATCACTTTAATAATCAACATGTAAATGTCATCTACAACAGAATAGCTTAGGATAGAAGCTATAAAGGGATAGTAGGAGATACATACCTGTATACCTCCACGAGCAAATGCTGCTACCTCCCCTCAGTATTAACTTACATGGAGCTTTCTCTGTGAGAAAATCCAAGTATAAGGGTTACTTACCCGTAGGGGTAGAGAAGTATCAATTCACTACCCCAAAATTGTTAAAACTGTGGGGTCAGGATGACTGATATCAAATCAGACTATTGAAAAAATTATTCCTTCAATATATAAACGGTATCAGCAGAACACTCGCTGGAGGATACCCAAGGTAAGTTAGGAAAAAACTACTGTAACCTGGTACTGTAGTTTCTAAATTGCAAAAGTGTAAATTGCAACCTATCGACTACTGTACCTATGTCATGCAGTCTTATCATTATGCTGCCTACAAGACAGCATATGACAGCAGGGTCCATCTAGCACTAGATGGAACAGAAAAATAAAGACATATAAATGAACATCCTACTCGGGTCATTTGCTGTAGTCTTCCTACTATATTAAATCATAGAGTTTCCTGATCAGGGAGACTCAAAGAAAAAGGGACTGTACCCTTTACAGGATAAGAGTGTATTACTAATGCCTGAAATATTTAATAATGCAGGATAATCCTAAAACTGATTTCTAATCAGGATATTGAAGAAATCATATTCATTCAATATAGGATTAGGCTCAGCAATTGCCCGAATTAGATATCCAAAATATATTGAAAAAAACCACTAGTATAAGAAATATAGTAGTTTTCCATCTACAGTATATTCTATACTGAGATATACTGGCTATCTGTATTACCTATACAGCAGTATATCCGGCATGTTGCCGGTCTGGCTAGGATATGTCTGCACACCTTGCAGACCTAGCGAGACAGAGAGAGAT
>NC_090753.1:38143661-38146161 GCF_036898095.1 Palaemon carinicauda | reverse complement strand
GCGTTGGATCACAAGGAAAGGGCCCTTGTAAGGGAGCGTTAGCGGTAACTTGGTAGTGTTGTTACGTAGGAAGAAGTGCTTTGCATAGTGCAAGTCTGTCGGTATGTGATGCTTCACTGGGGGCTTGTAAATCTGGCAGCATGAAGAAAATTTTCCCACGACCTGACGTATGCATTGGAGGTAGTTGTCAGAGGTTGCTGAAGGGAAAAATTCTTTAGGTATGACCAACGGGTCACCATACACCATTTCAGCTGCCCAGACATCCAGAGCATCTTTAGGAGTGGTCTTTAGTCCCAGGAAGACCCAGGGAAGCTGAATAAACCAGTTGGAGTCCTTGCAGAGAGACATCAAAGCTGCTTTGAGGGTGCAATGAAAACATTCAACCATTCCATTGGCAGCAGGGTTGTAGGCAGTTGTCGGATGTAGGCTGATGCCCGGGAGATCCGCTAAGGATGTCCACAATTGAGAGGTGAAAGTGGTACCCCTGTCAGAAGTAATACGCCCAGGGATACCAAATCTTGCTCTCCATCCTATGAGTAAGGCAAATATACATGAGGCGGACGTTGCAGTTTCCATGGGAAGGGCTTCAGGCCAATGAGTGGAGCGGTCGATGACGTTAAACAGGTAACGATTTCCTTGTGATGTGGGTAGGAGGCTTACAATGTTGACGTGAATGTGGGTGAAACGACGCTGATGTTCAGGAAAGGTGCCCACTCCTGAATCAGTGTAATGAGGTACTTTGGAAGTTTGGTAAGGTGTACAGTCGTTGACTCAATCCTTAGCATCCTTAGTAATGCCGTGCCAAATGAACTTCATCTTCAAAAGTTGTGTAGTAGAAGGGCGCGAGAGATGTGAAAGGACGTGAATGAAATCAAACACCTGTTGGCGCAAGGGAACAGGATTCAACGGTCCTGGTCTACCAGTACTGACGACACAGAGGAGGGTAATGTTGGAATCGTCCAGGTGGAAGTCTTCCCAATGGAGGGATGTGCAGGATGTCTTACATGCTTGGCACTCTGAATCCTATCGTTGGGCTTCAGCCAAGGTGTTGTAATCCGATCCCAGTTGAACGGCGGCCCAATTGTTTCTTGACAGGACATCGGCAATGGGATTCATTTTCCCAGGGACGCGTTGATGGGTGCAATTGTATTCAGCCACTACGGAGAGATGTCAGTGTTGATGGGCAAACAAGGCATCAGACTTCGAGTGAAGGCTTGCACCTGAGGAATGTGGTCTGTGCGGATGACAAAGTGGGTACTTTCTAAGAAATGGTTAAAGTGATGGACAGCCAAGTGCACCGACAGTAATATGCGATCAAAGATAGAATACCCTGATTTTGCCTTGAACAGCTTTTTTCTGAAGAAGGCCAATGGGCGGGGCGGGCAGTTGACCACCTGTTCGAGTACTGCACCAATAGCGACATTGCTGTCGTCAGTGGAGAGAAGGAGAGGGGTATGTGGGACGGGAAAAGGGAGAGCAGCAGCAGTTGATAGGGCATTCGTTGTGTTGCAGAAGGCCGCTTCTTTAAGGGGCCCCCACTCCAGGTCTTTTGGCTTGCCCTTGAGGGAGGCATAGAGGGGAGTAAGATTGGCGACAATGGGTTGCAGAAAACGGTGATAATACTTGATCATGCTCAAGAATTCCTGCAGTGCTTTGACGGTCAGGGGCGTGGGGAAGTTTTGAACGGTTGCTACCCTCTCAGGGAGGGGCTGGACTCCTTCAGGAGTGATGTGGTACCCTAAGAACGGCACTTCAATGGCGCCAAAGGTACACTTGTCGTACCGGCTAACAAGGCTGTTCTGTTGCAGGTGATTGAGCATGATGCACAGGTGACAGAGGTATTCCTCTTCTGAGGAAGAGAACACAAGTATGTCGTCCACATAACATACACAGAAGAGGATATCCCCAAAGATGCCATCCATGAGACCTTGAAAAGTGGCTCCAGCATTACGAAGGCCAAAACAGGAGTAATTGAAGGTGTATGTACCAAAGGGAGTGGTGATGGCGGTCTTGGGGATGTCTTATGGGTTCATAAGCACCTGATAATACCTCTTCAGGAGGTCGAGCGTGGAGAAAACCTTTGCTTTGTGCAGGTAGGAGGTCACATCGTCGATGTTTGGGAGTGGGTAGTGATGCTGTTCTGTTTGCATATTCAGGCGGCTGTAATCCCCACAGGGACGAGGGGAGCCGTCTTTCTTCAAGACGATGTGTAAGGGTGGCGACCATGGGCTGGAGGCCTTTTGGCAAAGGCCCATTTCTTCTATTTCGGTGAACGTCTGTTTGACGGTTGCCAATCGATCCGGTGCCAGACGTCTGAATTTTGCGAAGACTGGGGGTCCCGTCGTATTGATATAGTGATAAATACCATGTTTGGCATGAGCCGTAGGCATTTGGCTGAGTTCTGGATGGAAAACTTCAGGATATGACGTGAGGAGGTGGGCGTAGTCATCCGTGGGTGCGCTGATGTGGAGAATGATGTTGGAGGGGGCGGGTTGAAGAG
>NC_090753.1:38126161-38131161 GCF_036898095.1 Palaemon carinicauda | reverse complement strand
ATAATGTGGGAGGTTGGGCTGTGGCACCACTAGCAGTACCAGCTGAACTCGTTTGAGTCCCTGGTTAGGCTGAAGGAACGTATAGAGTAGAGGTCCCCTTTTTGTTTTGTTTCATTGTTGGTGTCGGCTACCCCCAAAATTGGGGGAAGTGCCTTGGTATATGGATGGATGGATGGATGGATATATATATATATATATATATATATATATATATATATATATATATATATATATATATATACATATATATATATATATATATATATATATATATATATATATATATATATATTTTATACATATCATTATTATTATCATTTGCTAAGCTACAACCCTAGTTGGAAAAGCAAGATGCTACAAGCCTATGGGCCCCAACAGGGAACATAGCACAGTGAGGAAAGGAAACAAGAAAAAAAAATACATTTTAAGAACAATGACATTTAAATAAATACTTCCTATATGAACTATGAACACTTTAACAAAACAAGAGGAAGAGAAACGAGATAGAATAGTGAGCCCGAGTGTACCCTCAAGCGAGAGAACTCAAACACAAGAGAGTGGAAGACCATGATACTGAGTCTAGGGCACTACCCAAGACTAGAGAACAATGGTTTGATTTTGGAGTGTCCTTCTCCTAGAAGAGCTTCTTACCATAGCTAAAGAGTTTCTTCTACCCTTACCAAGAGGAAAATAGTCACTGAACAATTACATTGCCATAGTTAACCCCTTGGGTGAAGAAGAATTGTTTGGTAATCTCAGTGTTGTTAGGTGAATGAGGACAGAGGAGAATCTGAAAAGAATAGGCCAGACTATTCGGTGTATGTTTAGGCAAAGGGAAAGAACAGTAACTAGAGAGAAGGATCCAATGCAGTTCTGTCTGGACAGTCAATGGACCCCACAACTCTCTAGCGGTAGTATCTCAGCGGGCGGTTGGTGCCCTCTCCAACCTACTACCTACTATATATATATATATATATATATATATATATATATATATATATATATATATATATATATATATATATATATATATATATATATATATATATATACATGTGTGTGTGTGTTTGTGTGTGTTTGTGTGTGTGTTTGTGTGTGTGCGAGTATGTGTGTGTTTGTGTGTGTGTGCGAGTGTGTGTGTGTGTAAGTGTGTGCAGTTAAAGTTCTTGTGTATGTATTCTTGTGTTTTTTTTATTTCAAAGTAATTTTCACCTTTACTGTATGGATTCTATTACCGTAACTGCCTATATTTATGATTATCTATTCAGGCCTTTTCGTTGTCCTATACCACATTTAACAAACATAAAAATATTCTTGATTGTAGTGTTAATTAGCTTTTTACAATTTCTAATTAGAGATTGAAAAAGTTTAACAAGTAATGTGTTAGACCGGGTAACTCAGTCCACTAGTAAAGGGGGAAATGAATATGTAGTTCTAAAGACCGCAGATTTTAACATATTTTTTTTTACAATACTTTTTAATTATAGGAAAATTATTTTATATCTAGTATGTGAACGTCACTTACGAAGCCTTTTTATTTAACAACAAAACGATATAGATATTTAGTTGAAATGAAAGGAACGCATATAAAGTTTTGAAAAGTTAATTCAGTCTGGAACATCGACCACTAACAAGTAAACGACTATAAATATAATGAAATATTTTCCATTACCAAGGAGTGCTTGAGCCCTAATGCTCTTGAAAAAACTGAGAAAAGGTTGCAAGTTAATTTTCAGAAATTAATATTTACATGTATCAACTCCTGCCGTGTTCACAATAACCATTCGGTTCAACTGCCAATGGCGGAGTATCTCTTAAGATCATTTCTTATTTCCCAAGTGTAGTTTCAGAAGAGATAGAGTTAACACCATAAGCTATTTATTCTTCTAATGAAAATATTTCCCGAGCAATAACCTTTCCTAGAGAGTGATTTAACAGAAGGTTTATAATTTTTTTTTTAAAACAGTTCATTTTTTTTTTATGATTATGATGTATATTTTTTGTTTGGGGGGGAGGGGGAGCTCTGCAAATTTTTATACAAGATGGGTTATTGTAACGTCAATGTTTTATAAGATATAATTTTGGATTAACCTCAGTTTGATAGGGATTCCAGAAAAAAATGTGTTCAGTTTATTTTCAATATAAATAGTCTACTATCGGAAAGAGAATATGCGCCTACCTATATGCCTATTCAGATGAATACTCTCGGACCTTCAAGGAGCAGAATCATTTCCAAACAAATATTTACAAACATACCTCCCATTAAACAAGCATATATTAAATGAAACACAAGAGAGAGAGAGAGAGAGAGAGAGAGAGAGAGAGAGAGAGAGAGAGAGAGAGAGAGAGAGAGAGAGAGAAAGAGAGAGAGAGAGAGAGAGAGAGAGAGAGAGAGAGAGAGAGAGAGAGAGAGAGAGATTATCAAAACAAAGCAGAAATTATTTATATCGTCATTGAAAATTAAACACTGTATTGGTATGGAATCAGTTCGAACCTGTTGATCATCAGGAAAAATAGCGTGTGATTTTATATATATATATATATATATATATATATATATATATATATATATATATATATATATATATATATATATATATATATTGTGACAGGCCGAGAAAAGGTTGTGACTCAAAGCAACTTAGTGAGTTTATTATAGAACACTCTCCTTTTTATACAAAAGCTCAAAGCAACAAGAATTTTTATGTTCAAAAACAGACACTGTTACCATGAGAAAAACAGTCATGTTTATTCAGGCTCTTTTTAGTGTGAGGAAAGAGCGAAGATACAAGCATAATATATACAGAAAATGAACTATATACGATCGTGTGACACACGGCTGGTACATGACTCCCCTTCTAAAAATTACATACTGTACATGTTAAATAGGGCGCCCTGATCTAGAGAGGCGAACTGTAGGCGGGTCATCTGGCAATAGATAAGCAGGTTTTAGACGATCAATGGAGAACCAGTTTTCTTTGCCACGAAAATTCAGTAGGTATGCTTTCGGACTGAGTCGGATCACGAGGAAAGGGCCCGTGTAAGGGGGCGTTAGCGATGTCCACAATTGAGAGGTGAAAGTGGTACCCCTGTCAGAACTAATATGCTCAGGGATACCAAATCTTGCAATCCATCCCGAGAGTAAGGCAGATGTACATGAGGCGGACGTTGCAGTTTCCATGTGAATGGCTTCAGGCCAACGAGTGGACCGGTCGATGACGGTACACAGGTAACGATGTCCTTGTGATGTGGGTAGGGGACCTACAACCTCGACGTGAATGAGTGCGAAAAGACGCTGAGGTTGAGGAAAGGTGCCCATTCCTGAATCCGTGTGTCGATGTACAGGCGCGGACCCAATCCTTAACATCCTTAAAAATGCCATGCCAAATGAACTTCGTCTTCAGCAGCTCTGCAGTAGAATGGCATGGGGGATGTAAAAGGCCGTGAATGAAATCAAACACCTGCCGGCGCATGGGAGCAGGGATCCAAGGTCGCGGTCTACCAGTACTGATGACACAGAGAAGGGTGGTGTTGGAGTCTTCGAGGGGGAAGTATTCCCAACTGAGGGATGTGCAGGATATCCTATATGCTTGATATTCTGGATCCTGTTGTTGGGCTTCAGCCAGGGCGTTGTAATCCAATCCCAGTCGAACGGCAGCCAACGTGTATCTTGACAGGGGATCGGCAACGGGATTCATTTTCCCTGGGATATACTGAAGGGTGCAATTGTATTTAGCCACGGGGAAGAGATGTCGGCGTTGACTGGAGGACCAGGCGTCAGACTGTCGAGTGAAGGCGTGCACCAGAGGCACGTGGTCTGTGCGAATGACGAAGGGCGTACCTTCTAAGAATGGCGAAAGTGACGGACAGCAAAGTGCATCGCCAGCAATTCGCGATCGAAAGGAAAATAACCCAATTCTGCTTTGGACAGTTTTCTGCTGAAGAAGGCCAATGGGCAGGGCGAGCCGTTGACCACCTGCTCGAGTACTGCACCAATAGCGACGTCGCTGACATCGGTGGTGAGACGGAGAGGGGCATGTGGGATAGGAAAAGTGAGAGCCGCAGTGGTTGATAGGGCCTTCTTTGCATTGCAGAAGGCCGCTTCTTGAAGGGGACCCCACTTCAGGTCCTTTGGCTTGCCCTTGAGGGAGGTATAGAGGAAAGCAAGTGTGGCGGCAATGGCTGGCTGAAAACGGTGATGATAGTTGATCATGGCCAAAAATTCCTGCAGAGCTTGACGGTGGAGGGCGCATGGAAGTCCTGAACGGCTGCTACCTTCTCAGAGAGGGGATGGATTCCTTCAGGAGTGATGCGGTGCCCTAAGAACCACACTTCCTTGGTGCCAAAGGTACACTTGTCGTACCAGACTACAAGGCTGTTTTGTTGCAGGCGGTCGAGCACGACGCACAAGTTACGGAGGTGTTCCTCTTTTGAGGAGGAGAACACAAGTATGTCATCCACATAACATACAAAAAAGGGGAGGTCCCCTAATATACCATCCATGAGACGTTGAAACGTGGCCCCAGCATTACGAAGGCCAAAACAGGAGTAATTGAAGTTGTATGTACCAAACGGAGTGGTGATGGCGGTCTTGGGGATGTCTTCTGGGTTCATAGGCACCTGATAATACCTCTTCAGGAGGTCGAGCGTAGAGAAAACCTTCGTTTTGTGCAGGTAGGAGGTCACGTCGGCAATGTTTGGGAGGGGGTAGTAATCCGGTTCTGTTTGCATGTTCAGGCGCCTGTAATCCCTGCACGGACGGAGGGAGCCGCTTTCTTCAGAACGATGTGTAAGGATGACGACCATGGGCTGGAGGCCTTTTGGCAAAGGCCCATTTCCTCCATTTCGCCGAACGTCTGTTTGGTGGCTGCCAATCGTTCCAGTGCCAGACGTCTGAGTTTTGCGAAAACTGTGGGTGCCGTCGTCTTGATATGCTGATAAATACCGTGCTTGGCAGGAGCCGTGGGCGTTTGGCGAAGTTCTGGACCGAAAACTTCCGG
>NC_090753.1:38113661-38116161 GCF_036898095.1 Palaemon carinicauda | reverse complement strand
ATTTTAACTAAGATCCTCATTAAAGAAAAACTTTCAATAAAGGCTTTATAAATGAAGGACTTTAGTCTTTGGCAAACATTTCTTATATTATGTTTGTCACATGATGGCTTAGTCAATACTTAGTAATGATTTGTTTATCATGTGCGCTGTTGCCACAATAAGAACAAATGATAACAAAAACAGCAAGAAGTTATTATTACCTTCTCCAAAGAGGTTTTAAAATTGAGTCGCTATATTTATTCATCTGCGTGTCTGTCTGTGGACAGGAATACGTCTAAACTATTTTAAGGGTTTTGACGAAATTTTTCCCCACAGATAGATTCTTAGGTCATGGACGACCCTATTAAATTTTAGAGATGATCCGGCTCCGGATCCGGATTCTATATCCAGATTTACATTTTTCGCCACCTTAAAGATGCGAGCAAAACAAATTGAGGGATTTTGACAAAATTTCCACCACAGATAGATCTTAGGCCTCAGGAGATTCCATTAACCTTTGGCGAACGTCAGAAATCTATTATTATAATCAGAAAGGCTTTATGAAAAATGTTCCTAACAACTAACGAGGACATATAATTCCTTAACAAATGTTAAATTCACAGTATCACAAAAATCTTCAAAATAACTATACAAACGAACCCGTCTGTAGCTCTTTATTTTCCTCTCTTATTTTGGAGAAAAATAGGTCATGAAAATTCTACACTTATTTTCTTTATATTGATAAAACTTCTTTGTGATATTAAGTTTATATATAGATTTATATCGAATAAACAAAAAACACTATAAAACATTCTAATCTGAAAATAGTGTTTCTTTGAAATATAAAAAAACCGCAAGAACTTGAAAAAAAAAAAAGTTTTAATCTCATGTTGTAGAGTTAGGAATGTTTAGCCGTATAAGAAATCCATTGTAAACAGGATTCTGTAAATATCTGTTCAGAAAAATCAACTTCTTTGAAGGAATAGATTTTCCACTTTCATGCGCAAAAAACATTTGGGGGAGGGGGTGCCACTGTGTAATTTGTTGATTTTCACTGTCTGATTTCTCTATTTTGAAGTGATTCATTTATGTTTGGTGTTTATATTGTTCGTTGCCAAACATGTTAAATGTGATTTTGGCCAAAGTGCGATCGTATGTTAAAAAGTCTTGTGTTAATTAAAGAGAGAGTAACAATGACAAAAGTTATTCAGTTCGAGAGAAAAAATGTTTAAGTTATAACTGGAATGTAGGAAGTTTTTATTTATTGCTGTATTTTAGTGATAGGAATTAATGTATGAGTTTTTACATGATGTCATCTTTGAGTGTGTACTTATTAAAATTATGGAGAAAAAGGGTGCCTGTCGTCGTATTGGTCTTACGTCGCACGCCACAATATTATTAATTAATATTCAATTCGTTATGGAATGTTTTGAAACAAAATGTTGAACAAGTATTTCTATATTTTTTACTTTTGGTGTGAAATTATACTGATTAATGATTATGAGCTTCTTAACGAAATGATCGAAATAATCTTAGTTGCCAACGGTTTGTTAATCAATTCGTAATTTATCACGTGCGTGATTTAAAAACTTGCATTTAATTTCCCCTTATTTACAGTGTTTACCATGTGATTCGTTCTACTTATGTTTTGGTCTGATTGTTAAACCAGATAATAATATCGATTATTTTAGAAAAATAACGCCAAATGATTCAACAAGGAGCATGAATGTACACCCAACAACAAAACCGATGTCACCTGGCCAGACCTGACTTCGAGAGATCATGCCCTTCTTGCCCTGAAAGGTGGCCGAATTTAAACAACCGAGACGTCATTGAGATAGTTCGAATGTGAGGAGGAGGGAAATTACAGATATCAGTCAAAGAAATGCGATGATGAACGAAATATATATGAAAAGAGAAACTTTATTTTTATTCTTTTAACAAATTCAATCTAATATTATTTCGAAACTAATCTATCAAGAGATTCTATCATAACTTTTTATTTGAATTTACCTATCCTATCTCTTTATAAGATTTTCTTGAATAATATTGGAACTAACTATTCATTTTAATATTCATAACACGGAAATATCCTTCAAATACATTTTCCTAAGCAGTTCCCGCCTCTCTCTCTCTCTCTCTCTCTCTCTCTCTCTCTCTCTCTCTCTCTCTCTCCTCTCTCTCTCTCTCTCTCTCTCTCCACATACATCTATTGGGTAATAAGTAGCCTTTGTTCAAAATTTCGAAGGTAATGAGGTCTAAAGGTTTCGGTGTTGATTTCAGTTTTCCTTTTATTTCAACCATGAGCCACGTAGCTCGCTGTGGTTAGGGTCAGCTTTTGTCACTGGCTACTTGGCTCCGCCCCTCTTATAGTATTATTTGGTATATCAATTATATTAGTTTAAGGTTGGAGATTTAAAATGTATCATCAGTTAACATGATTTATATTGTTTCAAAAGAGATTGGTGAAAAACAAAAATATGCGAAATGGCATGTAATGAAAGTGTTCATCGGTGCATTA
>NC_090753.1:38088661-38108661 GCF_036898095.1 Palaemon carinicauda | reverse complement strand
ACATATTTGAGAACAAGTCCTTAATAATGATGGGCTCTCAACAAATTTCCAGGTGCATATATCAAAAGCTTTTTGCCATAGTCAACAAGTGCCATCAGCAGCGTATTTTTGTATTCTACACATTACTGTACCACATGCCTTAAAATGAAAATCTGGCTAGTAGAACTTCTACCTTTTCTAAATCCTGCTTATTAATCTCTCAGCTTTTCACGAATCTTTCTCTCTATTCAATTTAGAATGAGTATTCTATATATTTTCAGGACAACTGACGTAAATTTGATTCCTCTCTATTTACTGCATTCAGTCAGATCTCCTTGTTTTGCCATTTTCACCAACACTCCTGCCTTACAATCATCAGGCTTTAATTCTTCATGCCACTTTCTACAAAATAATCTTATAAGTATTTTGGGAATCACTTCGTTTTCGGCCAAGGTCTTCTCAGCACTTATTCCTTCGTGTTCTGGGGGTTTTCATCTCTTGAGATTTTTTTAATGATAGCTTCGACTTAAAACACACGTGATTAATCTATTGCTTAGCTTCAGGTATATCAGTCAAATTAGTCCAGCAGTCTATAATCCTAGTTGGAAAAGCAGGATCTATAAGCCCAAGGGCCCCAACAGAAAAATATAGAACAGTGAGGAAAGGAAATATGCAAATAAATAAAATACAAGTGAAGCACTGGACCATTATAGCAAAGTTTGGTTGAATTAAATCAAAAGTGATATCAACGTAAACAAGAGCTGTTGCCTACCGGAGGCATCCTGGATGCTATTGCTCGCTATTTATGGGTCATTTAGTTAGCTTGAGCGACGTTCCCGGTTTGTTATGCTCTAATAATCTAGCCATTTAGCTCCTCTAGGAATTCTTATATAATACCGTCAGTTTTTAGTTCGGTGATTTAGGTAACCGATCTTGCCCTTCGCGAGGCTTAGTAGCCTAGGCGTCTGGCCCTAGTACTTTCATGCATGATATAAGTTTTTCTGAGTGTTATATTATTGAAGCTATAGGCAAATGTTTTATACATGTAAGATATTGTTGAATGTTCTTTCCAAGATTGTATATGAGAGAGTTTCGGTGAATTAGGTAATAGATTCTCATCGCACCTAGGTTAGTAACCTAGGTACAGTAGTATACTCTCGCACATCCCCGATTGTTCTTTTCTCCTCCAGAGGCTTAGTTCAATTCCTTTCTCCCTCTGTAAACCTTTGGCTTAATCCTAGTGGTTCTATCTGTATAATAATTCAGGAATAACTATTCTAGGATATGTCTGTCCTGACCTGATAACCAGAGTGACTGGTTTTTTGGGTTAGGGCAGAACATCAGAGTTTCTAGTCTGTGGTCTGCTTCTTCCTAGCATAGAGAATGAGTCTCCTTTGCTAGGTTAGGGGCGGACACAGGAAGCTTTGCTTCCCTAGTCCACGTCGGAAGGATTCTGTAAGAGCTGATTCTTTCCTCTAGTGGCCTAGCAGACTGTCCTGTGTTGTTTTTCTCGGGCTGGAGAATGAGTTTTCTCTGTTGCCCGGCGAAATAACTTCACCTAACTTTGTTCTGGTTGAGAGGAGGATAGCAAGTATTGCCAGTCTTCCTCCCTAATAGACAACTCTAGGTTAGGATGAGCTTCCCTAACTGCTGAGTGTGTCTATTACTACCTTTGCCTGCCGGCAGTGGAAATACATCCTGAATCTGCTGGCCACTACGATTAGCGGCCGGCAGCCGGGTATTAGTGTTTTCAGCTGTCGACCGGCAATAATTGCCGGCCGGCACACATTTGAGAATCAGTGGGCTGCCGCCTATTAGTTAAAGGTAGTATATCGTTGAACTATATAGGGGTAGATGCTGACCGGCACAACAGCATGCGATGTACAGTAATTACTATATTTGTAGTGTAGTACACACTGCATTAGTATAACTACAGCACAGAGTTTGTGATAACACTAAAGTTCTTCAACATACTTAATGTTATCTTGCACAGCCTTTTGTTGAAACCGTACAATATATAGAAAGTGAGTTCTTTCTGTATTCTTTCTATCCCGTATATTAAAACTTTATTTCAAGGGGTGAACTACACCTTAAATTTCCGATTAGGGAATTACATAAGGTATTCTAGAATAGAATTAACCTTAGTTTTAATATTTTGGGGGTTACAGCAATTGACTGGACAGGAAATACTAGTATGTGTCTTTCCTTCTTTCTTTTATAGCTTTTCTATATAAGCTATATGTTTCAATATAAGTGAAAAGCCTTCACTAGATACTCATGGATTTTTCTTCTCTTTACAGGAGGACCATCCGAAATACGGGAGTGTGTTCTGTAATGTCCGCAGTAAGAACTTGTGTGGACATAAACTTTGCAAGAGGCACGCAGCATGCGCAGCCTCCAGAGGTGATCTCCGGCATTGGGACCCTCAGGTTTGTACTGTATATTCTAACCTGATTACCAAGGCTTTTGACAATCCTAAGTCGACGGAGTCAAGGGATACTGCCAGGAAAAAGTTACGAACCTGGGTGAGGGGTTTTTAGAAAAACACCTCAGGCCCCTACCTTCCAAATGAGAAGATGAGGGCATACCTTTTCCCTAAAGCATCAGCTGATGCAGTCATTCCTCAGCCTCAGGTGGAGATACTAACTGTCCAGAATCCGGTAGATTCTGAAGTCCCGGATGCCCTTCAAGACATCCAATTGGACGATAGGATGTCGGAAGTGTCGGATTCTACAGGGAGAGACCTTCTAGGAGGAGGTAAGGATGAGGAGCTGTCTCAGGCTCCTCAAATAGAAGAAGGAGAAATCGACGAGGTGTCGGTTACATCGGGAAGGACTCTTTCTTCTATTGTTGAGATGATCCAACAAATTCAAAGAAAGAATGATGAGAAGGAAGCTGCAATGAAACTGGAGATACGTAGACTTGCAGCATCACGTGGGCCCCAGAAGCGACTCAACGTGAAGGATCTTCCTTTGTGCTCGGACACCAATCCTTGGAGGTATGCCGAACACATGCCAATGACAACCGGGAAGATCATGATATCAGAAAAGTTGGGAGCAATTCCCCTGGAAAACGTGGAATTTGGGCAAAACAAAGATTCTTATCCGGACTGCTATGTCCGTCTTAGGAAGGAGCCAGCCTCAAAGGAGGAGACGGAGCCGAAGGAGGTCATAGTTCTTGACCATAGTAAAGCACAGGCGTTTACAGTGGGCTCCATGAAAGAGAGGGGCTTCACGAACTCAAAGGTGCCAGCCTTGAGTAAGAAGCTTCCCTCCTTTGTGGCCTCTCCAACCAGAGCTTTTCCCTTCATGGAAAAGGGATATAAGGCAGCCTTAAAGGCGGCGGAGGCAGGGAAACCATGCCCTTTCTTGGAGGAGTGCTAGCTGTTATCTCTGAGCTTGCCCTTGGACCAAGAAGACTGGAAGGACGTCCACCTTACCTTCTCAGTCAGGAAGCTGGAAACTGATATTGCTGAACGTCAGTTTGGTGAGGAACTTCCAAAACTGTCGGACGTTCTCTTGCGCAGAGAGCAAGAGACGAAGGAAAGACTTGCGGCATCGATGTCATTGCAAACGACATTAGAAACGATGGCAAGTGACCCCAAGAACCAGGACATGTTCATGGTAGTGGCCAAAATCCATCTGGCTACAGTTCCGAAGGATCTCTATAGCTTTATTAACCCGAGAAATGCGGCAATGTCATTTTACTACAGTCCCGTGGTGTGGCTAGCTTGACAAAAATACAATGTTTCAGAATATAACACTTAACTATACCAATGTTTTTGTAATAACTTTGTGCATGTATCATCCAAATATTTTATCCTACATCTTGTTTGTTATTTTGTTATAAACCATCAAAGTTAATTTTAAAGCGCGACGTGGAATCTTGCGTGGTGGCCAATGGGTGAGTCTGGATTGTCTTTCTTGGGTGGGGGGGTTGGGTAGTATGTTGGGTATCACCCACGGTATCAGGGGACTGTTTGCGCACGGTAGAGGATAGCGATTTTTATTTACTACATTCCGTACTATGTAATGAAGGTTTTAGGCTATTTTTAACAAGTAGCCTTTACTATATATTGAAAAGTGTCGTGATAAAAAACAAAAATTACTTTATATTTTCAAATCCTATGATATAGAATTGTATCTATTCCTGAAATAATGATAATTTTAGTTGGTGTAGTCACATTTACTATTTACAAACACTTTATTTGCTTCGTTTTTTTTTTACTATTATTACCATTGCAATTATTTTAAATCTGTTCAAAATAATATATCATATTTAGAGAGAATATATATTTTTACTTACAATTTTGATAAACCAACTTAGAATATTTGAAGGAACAAATTGATTAAAAGTATTGCAATGTCATAGTCTTTTACAAATATATATAAATATATATATATATATATATATATATATATATATATATATATATATATATATATATATATATATATATATATATATATATATATATATATATGTATATATATATATATATATATATATATATATATATATATATATATATATATATATATATATATATATATATATATATATATATATATATATTAGTTGTAACCTAAAAAGTCATAATATTTAAAGTATATAACGAGAGCAATAATTATATCATATTGAAAACATAATAACTATTATTGGAATCTTGTATAGATAAACATAGTAACTAATAAACTCATGACCTGGCGTATGTGTTCAGACTAATTACAAAAGGTTTTTATGACATTTTTAAGCATTTATATATAGTAATGCGAATATCAAAAGCATCACCGCATATTAAATTTACAGTATATACGGTATATACAAAAGATATAGAAAATTTCTATTGTGGATATACATAATGAAAACAGGCTATATAAAACATTTCTTAAGAAAAGTATTCGCTCTCTCTCTCTCTCTCTCTCTCTCTCTCTCTCTCTCTCTCTCTCTCTCTCTCTCTCTCTCTCTCTCTCAATATTCATTTTGGGTATGCCAGTGACGAAAACAGTCAGTTGGACATAAAGGCACATTACATTACATTATAATAGTAACTCATACTCCTTGTAAACAACCCTCCAGTTACTTACAATAAAATTATACTTTGTAAACAAACACTCGCGGATATTCAAAACAAAAACATTCGGTATTGTTGTCGTTAATATATAACTAGACAACCGCCATCATGATGTAGAATTTGAGAGTTGGTGTGTATGTGTATGTATAATGTTATAGGTATTTTTTTTCATCATTTATGTTTCTAATATGTTAATATAAAACCAGTTTTAACTGAAAATAGTTACAATTCACCTTTTTCCCTGGCAAAAAAGTTAAAGTCCATATATGGAAAGGTTTTATATTATACATAATTATATAGGTAAAATAAAGTTATAAACATTAAAATTTTTACCAGAAATATTATTTTATCATAAGAAAAATAATAAAAGTCGAATATGTTCACAAGGGAATTTGCAAGAAGAGATAGAAAATTGCACTCTGAAGAGGCTTATAGCAGTCTCCCATACAGCCGCTCAAGAGACTTGTAGCAGTTCTCGGGTTAAAGCTAGGAGAACCTGTAGAGAGTTGGTGTTCGCCTCGGCTGCGGTGAGGCACGAACCGAGAAAATCTTCTCCAGATGAGGGTCCCCAACCCAAGAAGAAGACAAAAAGGCCTAGGCTATCCTCTCGGCCGGCTAAACCCTACCGACAGCAACAGCAACAACTTCCTGTGACTGCGGTGCCTCAGATAGTGGCACAACCTCCAACCACGTACCAGCTGGTACCTCAACAAGTGGCGACACAGTCGCCAGTTTTTAACCCAGCCTTCGAAAGGCAGACTTCTTCCTTTCGTGCGAAAGCTAGAGGAACAGCCAGAGGTTCTTCTAGACGCCCTTCAAGAGGAAGGGTTTCCAGGGGAGGACGCGGTCAAGGAGGTAAGGCCTCAGGTCCACAACAGCAGAAGTGAGATACTTCCAGTAGGAGGGAGACTACAGCTATTTAGGGATTGCTGGACCTTCGATCCCTGGGCCCACAGCTTAATAAAGAATGGACTAGGTTGGAGCTGGAGCAGTCCTCCACCTCAATTTCCTCAATTCTTCCAACGCTCAACCCCCGTTCTGGAAGAATACGTCCGAGAGCTCTTAGACAAAAGAGTAATCCGGAGAGTTAAGTCCATCAAATTCCAAGGAAGGCTGTTTGTGTTCCAAAGAAGGACTCAGAAAAACTCAGAGTCATTCAAGAATTGTCGCCACTCAACAAGTTCATAGTGAAATACAAGTTCAGAATGCTCACACTTCAACACATAAGGACCCTACTGCCCAAAAGGGCATATGCTGTTTCTATAGACTTGTCTGACGCTTATTGGCACATTCCAATTAATCGTCACCTCTCCTCCTACCTAGGCTTCAAGTTACATTGATAACTTTACGCCTTCAGAACCATGCCTTTCGGGCTAAACAAAGCCTCAAGGATTTTCACGAAGCTCGCAAACGCAGCCGTCCATCAATTACGCCTAAAGGGGGTCCAAGTAGTAGCCTACTTGGACGACTGGCTGGTGTGGGCAGCATCCAGGACAGAATGCATGCAAGCTTCTAAGATAGTGATCCAGTTCCTGGAACATCTGGGACTCAAGATCAACATAAAAAAGTCTCAACCTTCTCCAGCTCGAAAATTTCAGTGGTTGGGAATCCACTGGAATTTGGAGACACATCGATTTTCAATTTCTGGGAAGAAGAGGAAAGAAATAGCAGGATCTGTCAAGAGACTATTGAAATCCAAACGGATATCAAGACGCGAACAGGAGAGAGTGCTGGGCTCTCTACAATCTGCTTCGTTAACAGACCCAGTGCTAAGAGCACAGCGAAAGGATGCAACAGAAGTCTGGAGAAAATACGCATCAAACGCGCGAAGATATCTAATAAGATCACTACCGACTCGACTGCGAACGCTTCTCAAGGGTGGTCCAATGCCAAGCAGTTGAAGAGATCAATACTTCTTCAACCTCCTCCCCCGTCAGTAACTATCCACACAGACGCCTCAAAGGAAGGCTGGGGAGGTCACTCTCATCAGAAGAGAGACCAAGGAGCTTGGTCCAATCTTTTCAAGTCATTTCACATCAACTTTCTAGAAGCCATGGCAGTTCTTCTGACACTAAAGAAAGTATCTCCTCGCCACTCGACCCACATAAGACTGGTTCTAGACAGCGAGATGGTAGTGAGATGCCTGAATCGACAAGGGTCGAGGTCACCTCAAATCAAGCAATTGATGTTGGCCATATTCCGTTTGGCGGAAAGGAAGAAAAGGCACCTGTCAGCAGTTCACATTCAAGGGGCCCGCAATGTGACAGCGGACGCTCTATCCAGGTTTACACCTATAGAGTCGGAATGGTCCCTTGACGCAGTATCGTTCTCCTTCATCTCGAGCCAAGTCCCGGAGCTGCAGATAGACCTCTTTGCGACGAAAGACAACAAGAAAATAGATTGTTACGTGTCCCCATAGAGGATCCACTAGCGGAGGGAGTGGACGCTATGTCCCTTGACTGGAACAGATGGTCCAATATTTATCTGTTCCTCCGCACAACCTCCTTTTGAAGGTTCTCGATAAGCTGAGATCCTTCAAAGGGAAAGCAGCAATGGTGGCCCACAAGTGGCCAAATAGCGTGTGGTTCCCTCTGGCATTGGAACTACGACTAAAATTCGTACCGCTACCGGATCCATCCCTGTCTCAGCGAGTACAGAAGTCGACTGTCTTCGCTCCATCACAGAAAACACGGAACCTACATCTCATGATTTTCTCTCCTTAGCGATGAGAAAAAGATTCGGTGTTAAAAGTCAGTTTAGACTTTTGGAGGAAACCAGAAGACATTATGAGGCTTATGGGAAGAAATAGCTATCCTTTGTCAAGGCGAAGAAACCAAAAGAAATCCCGACAGATTCCTATTTATCAATCTTTATTCACCTTCATGAACAATTCTATTGTTCAAGCCTGCCTTGACAAGTCACATACCATATGCCTTACAGGTCGACCTTTCTAACGATGTTCTTAATGAACTACAAAGGCCCATGCTGGGCTTAGCCCTTCAGCGCCTCCAAAGACCCTTTGCATGGTCCTTAGATATGATTCTTCATTCTGTATAAATAATGAACAATGAGGAATGCGCTTAGAGGGTTTTGAATTCAAGTCATATTTCTGTTTGTACTCGCTTTGGGGGCCAGAGTTAGTGAAATAGTGGCTCTCTATAGAGAGGAAGGCCATGTCCAGTTCTTGGAGGGAGAACTGAATCTATTTCCAGACCCAACGTTTCTTACCAGGAACAAGCTACCCACCATCAGGTGGGGTCCCTAAAGAATCTGCCCTCTGAAGTAAGATGCATCTCTATGTACAGTGGAGTGCCTATAGGTCTATCTTCATAGAACTTCAGACTTTATGGGAGAACAGCTGTTCAGAAGAGAAACCCTGGGTTCAAAGTAATCTATAACTAAGGGCGAAAATCACCCGTGTTATTCGCAGAACGGATCCAGACAGTACACCAGTTAGTCATGATCCGAGGAAAGTGCCTCCTCCATAAAATTTCTTTAATTATATTGAATTTGAACATCCTTGTTTGTACACCGGCTGGTAGTCATCCAAGGTGTTCTTTATGCTCTATGCGAAGCAAGTGGAGCAACTTAAGAGGTCTGTGGTAGCAGCAGGTAGAATTCTTTAACCTTCTGTTTTAAATCTGCTAGGAACAGTGTAATTAATTTGGGACGATTAATTAAGAGGGTGCGTGTATAGTCACTGTATGTTACTACACGCTGTGTGATAGGTCGTTTCTTAGCATTATTATTGATTTTTTAAGTAGTAGATCTCAAAGAGTTGTTGTTGATGGGCACCATAGTGAGTATAGGAATGTGATATCCGGTGTTCCACAGGGTAGTGTTCTTGGCCCATTACTTTTCATACTATATACACATGACATGTGGTTTGGCCTAGAAAATAAGCTTGTTGCATATGCAGATGATGCTACTCTCTTTGCATCAATTCCATCCCCTGAATGTAGATCTGGGGTTGGTGAATCCCTTAATAGAGATTTAGCTAAAATTAGTGCATGGTGCAAATTATGGGGTATGAAGTTGAATCCTAACAAAACTCAAAGTATGATTGTAAGTAGGTCAAGAACGGTGGCTCCTCAACATCCGGATCTCAGTATTGATAATGTTTCTTTAAATTTGTATGACTCTTTCAAAATTTTAGGCATGATTCTTGACAGCAAATTTACTTTTGAGAAACATAGAAGGTCTGTGTCTTCTTCAATTGCACAAAAAATTGGCTTATTGAGAAAGTCTTTTAAGATATTCGGTGATCAATCTATTCTGAAGAAGTGTTTTAATTCTTTTATTCTACCTTGTTTTGAGTATTGTTCTCCGGTCTGGTCTTCAGCTGCTGATTCTCATCTTAATTTGTTGGACAGAAACTTACGGTCTATTAATTTTCTTATTCCTGATCTAGATATTAATCTCTGGCACCGTCGATCAATTAGTTCATTATGCACGTTGCATAAGATTTTTCATAACTCTGACCATCCTTTACATTCAGATCTCCCTGGACAATTCTATCCTGTTCGTAATACTAGGCAGGCAGATAATTCTAATAGCCAGGCCTTCTCCATCATAAGACTCAATACTACGCAGTACTCTAGAAGTTTTATTCCAGCTGTTACCAAGTTGTGGAATGATCTTCCTAATCGGGTTGTTGAATCAGTAGAACTTCAAAAGTTCAAAGTTGGAGCAAATGCTTTTTTGTTGACCAGACGGACATGAGTCTTTTTATAGTTTATATATGACATTTTTGTTGTTGACGTTGTTAATAGTTTATATATGATATATCTCTTTTGACATTACTTTTTTTAGAATGATTTATTGTTAATTTGTTTTCTTCAGTTATTTATTTCCTTATTTCCTTTCCTCACTGGGCTATTTTTCCCTATTGGAGCCCCTGGGCTTATAGCATCTTGCTTTTCCAATTAGGGTTGTAGCTTGGATAGTAATAATAATAATAATAATAAAGAAGTGTCCTTACGAACTGTTCCATTGACGTCGGTGAACTATAGCATAATACGGACACTTGTGCCAAGCGTTTTTTTTACGCTAGTGTAAATAAACAGTATACAGACTATATCATTATTATTAATAATTCAATTGAAGTGGCAAATCTGTTACCTAGTAGACGAAACAATATTTTTCCGTTGACTGTTTTTCTTTATGCTTTAACGCATATCATCCACATTTTATAATTTTTATAAATGTTGATCTGATATGTACGTTTACTGAATTTTAATAAACTAGTTCATAGTGAACCCTGCGTCTTATTCGCCCACATTCATTTTATTAGAAATTTAATGAGCATTAAGATTAAAATATCATGGTATGTCTTTTAAGACTATTGCCTGATTCAAGCAAAAGTCTAACTCACTGTAACCCCTCCTTGGAAGGGTTGACGTGGTTCCCTAACGGGATAGTGGCAAAGAGGCAAAATTTGTTCCTATGCAGATACAACCATTATCCAATAGTTAATATGAGTAGTCACATTTGGGACGGTGTCACAAATTCATACTGACATTGATGACTCTTATACAAACTTTGCTTTATATTGTATAAGGCGAGACCACTATACAAGCTTGTCATTTTGTCATCCATAGTTATTATGTACTCCTCGAGACTTTTTCCAGAGTCTAGTACGACTCTTCCCTGTAGGGGGCAGGAAGCACTAACATAGTCCATGCTTAGATGAAATGATGTTACTTTCCTCTGTCTAAGGGTAGAAGAGACTCTTTAGCTATTGTAAGCTGCTCTTCTAGGAGAAGGACACTCCAAATTCAAACCATTGTTTTCTAGTCTTGGGTAGTGCCATAGCCTTTGTACGTTGGTCTTTCACTGTCTTGGAATAGAATTTTCTTGTGTAAGGCTTCACTTGGGCACACTATTCTATATCTAATTTCTCTTTCTCTTGCTTTGTTAAAGTTTTATATGGTTTATATAGGAGATAATTATTTTCCTATTTTTCTTTCATCATTAGGCTATTTTCCCTGCTGGAGCCCTTGGGCTTATAGCATCTTGCTTTTTCAACTAGGGTTATATCTTATCAAGTAATAATATATATATATATATATATATATATATATATATATATATATATATATATATATATATATATATGTATATATATATGTGTGTGTGTGTGTGTGTGTGTGTGTATGCATATTATGATGGGCCGAGAGAGGCTATGACTAAGAAGGCAGGATGAAAGCAACTGAGTAACTTTACTACAGAACATTCGTTTATATATACATAAACTCCAGGCAAAGAGGACATAAGAACATAACAGTCAATTTCATGTTCAGCCGACAACCATTGCTATTAACCCTGGATAGGTACGCTTCTCGGACACCCCTTTAAGGGTATACTCGGACGCGCACGACCACGACGCCAAAAAAAATTCTTGAAAAATCAGTTTTTGCAGTAACCTCCTTTTTTCTTTTGCCAAAAAAAACTTCAATGAATGCTTAAAACAACTGTAAAGATAAATACTACTCATCTGCAGAGAAACTATTTATTATAAATATTTTAAAAAATTAAATAGAAAAAAAAGACCTTACATAAAAATTCATAAAAAAAAAAGTTTATACATATATACACAAATCCTTTTAGGAATTGATTGTTGAATGTTTAGGACACGTCTTGATGTATTTTGGATGAAGTCAGACCCATGGAGGTGAAGATCTGAAATGAGAAAAAAAGGGTAACTTTTTTTGGCCAAAAAAATTTGTCCAAATTTCATGAATTTTTTTGGGTACCCAAATGAAATAGGAAGTGGCTAATTTTTTTAGGGAATAAACATATGTTATCCTAAAATAGAAATATGTAAAAAAAATCTTCATTATTTTGTAAATTACATTTATATCAGGGGCCATATCTAAAGGTAATTTTTTGAGTACTTAGAAATTTCGTAAATAAATACATATATTTAATATATAATATGATATTTATGCAGGTAAAAATATACCAAAATATCACAAATTCTATAGGGAACAAGAATATATATAGATAGGGCAACTTACGCTTCGGATATGTCCACAAAATGGCCGCCAACCACACTGACTCAGACTCCCTAATCTGCTACTTGAAATGTAGGAAGGGTATGTCAATTTCAAGGTGTTATTTACTAATCTAATTATTCTTGGATATGCATAAAAATTGTATGGTGGGTTGCTGGATAATTGTCGAATATTTTACGACTATAAAATTAAAATTCTGACCCAAAAAATTTTTTTTGAAGGGAAATAAAATCGAAAAAAAAAATGTAAAACAATATAATATTTTAGCTAAAAAATTTGATGATATTCAATAAAAAAAGAAGTAAACAAAATTTTCCGACAAATAAACATCTAGAGGAATCATTACTCTGTGATAGTTCCTTAGTACGTAGTAATTTTGAAAGAAATGGGAAAAAACGAAAAAGTGGCAATCGCAGGAAAATCGAACACATACCTATTTATACGCCATATCTGGCTAAAAATAAAGATAGGCATGGGTAGCCAGATCATCTAGAAACACTTTCCAACACTATAAAAATACAAGTTTTGCGACACTACTTGCCAATTCCTTACGGTAACATGACTAAGCAAAAAAATGCAAAACAAATAAAAAGGGGCACTCGCGGAAAAATGGCCAACATTCTAATATACGGCATTTCAGAAAAAAAAAATTTCAGCCACGTACTAGGCAAACCATCAAGGCACATTTTCCGACAAATAAACATCTAAATGAATCATTACTCTGTGATAGTTCCTTAGTACGTAGTAATTTTGAAAGAAATTGGAAAAAACGAAAAAATGGCAATCACCGGAAAGTCGAACACATACCTATATATACTCCATATCTGGCTAAAAAAAAGATAGGCATGGGTAGCCAGATCATCTAGAAACACTTTCCAACACTATAAAATTATAAATTTTGCGACACTACTTGCCAATTCCTTACGGTAACATGACTAAGCAAAAAAATGCAAAACAAATAAAAAGGGGCACTCGCGGAAAAATGGCCATTCTAATATACGGCATTTCAGAAAAAAAAAAAATCAGCCACGTGCTAGGCAAACCATCAAGGCACATTTTCCGACAAATATACATATAAATTAATCATTACTCTGTGATAGTTCCTTAGTACGTAGTAATTTTGGAAGAAATGGGAAAAAACGAAAAAATGGCAATCACAGGAAAATCGAACACATACCTATATATACGCCATATCTGGCTAAAAAAAAAAGATAGGCATGTTTAGCCAGATCATCTAGAAACGCTTTCCAACACTATAAAAATATAAGTTTTGCGACACTTCTTGCCAATTCCTTACGGTAACATGACTAAGTAGAAAAAATGAAAAACAAATAAAAAGGGTCACTCGCGGAAAAATGGCCAACATTTTATTATACGCATTTCAGAAAAAAAAATTTCAACCACGTGCTAGGCAAACCATCAAGGCACATTTTCCGACAAATAAACATCTAAATAAATCATTACTCTGTGATAGTTCCTTAGTACGTAGTAATTTTGAAAGAAATGGGAAAAAACGAAAAAATGGCAATCACAGGAAAATCAAACACATACCTATATATACACTATATCTGGCTAAAAAAAATAGGCATGGGTAGCCAGGACATCTAGAAACACTTTCCAACACTATAAAAATACAAGTTTTGCGACACTACTTGCCAATTCCTTATGGTAACATGACTAAGCAAAAAAATGCAAAACAAATAAAAAGGGGCACTCGCGGAAAAATGCCCAACATTCTAATATACGGCATCTCAGATAAAAAAAAAAAGACATGCACGTGTTAGCCCAACCATCAAGGCACACTTTCTAACACATAAACATGAAAAAAAAATCAATAATATACGGCAATTCCTTACTACGTATTAAATTTTTACAAATATTGAAAAAAAAAACAGAAATTGGCAACCGCAGTTAAATACCCAATATACCAATAACTACGTCGTATCTGACAAAAACAAAGTCACGCATGGGTAGCCAGATCATCTAGACACACTTTCCAACACTAAAAAAGCAAAAGTTTTATGACACTATTTGGCAATATCTTACGGAAAAATGACTTGCCAAAAAAATGAAAAAAAATGAAAAAGGGCACTCGCGGTAAAATGCCCAACATTCTAATATACGGCATCTCAGATAAAAAAAAGACATGCACGTGTTAGCCCAACCATCAAGGCACACTTTCTAACACATAAACATGGAAAAAAAATCAATAATATACGGCAATTCCTTACTACGTAGTATATTTTTACAAATATTGAAAAAAAACAGAAATTGGCAACCGCAGTTAAATACCCAATATACCAATAACTACGTCGTATCTGACAAAAACAAAGTCACGCATGGGTAGCCAGATCATCTAGACACACTTTCCAACACTAAAAAAGCAAAAGTTTTACGACACTATTTGGCAATATCTTACGGAAAAATGACTTGGCAAAAAAATGAAAAAAAATGAAAAAGGGGCACTCGCGGTAAAATGGTCCTCGTGGTGATGAACGACATTTTAACTAAAAAAAAAATCATGCACATGGTAGCCAAACAATCCACCAAGACATCCCACAACTGATAACCTATACAAGTTGCACCATTCTACGACAATTTCATAATACGTAATAACTTTGATAATTATGCAAATTACCTTAGAAGGGTAAACTCGGTCGCGCTCGACCCCGACGCGTCTCAGAAATCGGGGAAGGAGTACAGCTACAGCAATGCACATCTGGACACTACTAGAGCGTGTAGGCGAGACACCTACTGCAGGTCGATCACCCACAAATTCAGTCACGGGGGTGAGTCACGTGGGAAAAACCTCTTTTTTTTTGACGCTCGGGGTCGCGGACGACCCACCGTACCGTTCCAGGGTTAACAGTTAACGGTGAGAAAAACAGACATGTTTATTCAGGTCCCTATCAGTCGAGTGGAAAGCGAAGGTACAAAGCATAATATATGAAAAAAAAAAATGTCGTTACTATGTACGAACGTTTGAAACGCGGTTGGTACATGGCTCTCCCCTTAAAAATTACATACTGTACATTTTCAATAGGGCGCCCTGATCTAGAGAGCCGAACTGTAGGCGGGTCATCTGACAGGAGATAAGCAGATTTTAGACGATAAATGGAGACCCAGTCTTCTTTTCCACGAATGTTTAGTAGGAATGCTTTCGGACTACGTCGGATCCTAAGGAAAGGGCCCGTGTAAGGGGGCCTTTGCAGTGGCTTGCTAGTGTCGTTGCATAGAAAGACGTGCGTTGCAGAGTGCAAGTCTCGGTATGAGATGCTTCGCTGGGGGCTTGTAAGTTTGGCGGCATGGAGTAAATTTACCCAAGACATGACGTATGTGCTTGAGATCGTCGGAGGAGGTTGCAGAAGGAAAAAATTTGGCAGGGACGACCAACGGGTCGTCATACACCATTTCAACTGCCAAGACGTCAAGTCGAGGGAATCTTTAGGAGTTGTCATTAGTCCCAGGAGGACCCAGGGAAGCTGTGTAAACCAGTTGGAATCCTTGCAGCAGGACATCAAAGCTGCTTTGACGGTGCGATGAAAACGTTCAACCATTCCTTTGGCAGCGGGTTGTAGGCAGTTGTCGGATGTAGGGTGATGCCCAGGAGATTTGCTAATGATGTCCACATCTGAGAGGTGAAAATGGTACCCCTATCAGAAGTAATATGCTCAGGGATACCAAATCTTGCAATCCATCCTGAGAGTATGACAGATGTATATGAGACGGACGTTGCAGTTTCCATGGGAATGGCTTCAGGCCAATAAGTGGAGCGGTGGATGACGGTAAACAGGTAACGATGTCCTTGTGATGTGGGTAGGGGGCCTACAAAGTCGACCTGAATGTGGACAAAACAATGCAAAGTATCAAGCATGTAGGACATCCTGCATATCCCTCTGTTGGGAAGACATCCCCCTCGACAACTCCAACACCACCCTCCTCTGTAACGTCAGGACTGGTAGACCAAGACCTTGGATTCTTGCTCCCATGCGCCGATAGGGGTTTGTTTTCATTCACGGCCTTTCACATTCCTCATGCAGTTTTACTGCATAGCTGCTGAAGACAAAGTTAATTTGGAACGGCATTTCTAAGGATGCCAACGACTGGGTCTGTGACTGTACTTCTTGCCAAACTTACAAAGTACATCAACACACGGATTCAGGAGTGGGCACTTTTCCTCAACCTCTGCATTGTTTGGCCCACATTCAGGTCGACATTGTAGGCCCCCTACCCACATCACAAGGACATCGTTACCTGTTTACCGTCATCCACCTCTCCACTTGTTGGCCTGAAGCCATTCCCATGGAAACTGCAACGTCCGTCTCATGTACATCTGCCATACTCTCAGGATGGATTGCAAGATTTGGTATCCCTGAGCATATTACTTTTGAGAGGGGTACCATTTTCACCTCTCAGATGTGGACATCATTAGCAAATCTCCTGGGCATCACTCTACATCCGACAACTGCCTACAACCCGCTGCCAAAGGAATGGTTGAACGTTTTCATCGCACCGTCAAAGCAGCTTTGATGTCCTGCTGCAAGGATTCCAACTGGTTTACACAGCTTCCCTGGGTCCTCCTGGGACTAATGACAACTCCTAAAGATGCCCTCGACTTGACGTCTTGGCAGTTGAAATGGTGTATGACGACCCGTTGGTCGTCCCTGCCAAATTTTTTCCTTCTGCAACCTCCTCGGACGATCTCAAGCACATACGTCATGTCATGGGTAAATTTACTCCATGCCGCCAAACTTACAAGCCCCCAGCGAAGCATCACATACCGAGACTTGCACTCTGCAACGCACGTCTTCCTATGCAACGACACTAGCAAGCCACTGCAAGGGCCCCCTTACACGGGCCCTTTCCTTAGGATCCGACGTTGTCCGAAAGCATTCCTACTAAACATTCGTGGAAAAGAAGACTGGGTCTCCATTGATCGTCTAGAATCTGCTTATCTCCTGTCAGATGACTCGCCTACAGTTCGCCTCTCTAGATCAGGGCGCCCTATTGAAAATGTACAGTATGTAATTTTTAAGGGGGGAGCCATGTACCAACCGCCTTTTAAACGTTCGCACATAGTAACGACATTTCTTTTTTTTTTATATATTATGCTTTGTACCTTCGATTTCCAATCGACTGATAGGGACCTGAATAAACATGTCTGTTTTTCTCACCGTTAACTGTTAATAGCAATGGTTGTCGGCTGAACATGAAATTGACTGTTATGTTCTTATGTCCTCTTTGCCTGGAGTTTATGTATATATAAACGAATGTTCTGTAGAAAAGATACTCAGTTGCTTTCATCCTGCCTTCTTAGTCATAGCCTCTCTCGGCCCGTCACAATACCCATACACACACATACACACACACACACACACACATATATATATATATATATATATATATATATATATATATATATATATATATATATATATATATATATATATTATTACTTGATAAGATATAACCCTAGTTGAAAAAGCAAGATGATATAAGCCCAAGGGCTCCGGCAGGGAAAATAGCCTAATGATGAAAGAAAAATAGGAAAATAATCATCTCCTATATAAACCAGATAAAACTTTAACAAAGCAAGAGAAAGAGAAATTAGATATAGAATAGTGTGCCCAAGTGAACCCTTACACAAGAAAATTCTAATCCAAGACAGTGAAAGACCAACGTACAAAGGCTATGGCACTAACCAAGACTAGAAAACAATGGTTTGAATTTGGAGTGTCCTTCTCCTAGAAGAGCAGCTTACAATAGCTAAAGAGTCTCTTCTACCCTTAGACAGAGGAAAGTAGCCACTGAATCGTTATGGTTTGGTAATCTCAGTTTGACAAGTGGATGAGGAACGAGGAAGATATGTAAAGAATAGGCGAGGTTATTTGATATTTGTGTAGGCAAAGGGAAAATTAACCGTAACCAGAGAGAAGGATCCAATGTATTACTGCCTGGCCAGTCAAAGGCTCCCATAACTATCTAGCAGTAGTATCTCAACGGGTGGCTGGTGCCCCAGCCAACCTACTACCTGTATATATATATATATATATATATATATATATATATATATATATATATATATATATATATATATATATATATATATATAAATATGCATTATATATATATATATATATATATATATATATATATATATATATATATATATATATATATATATATATAAGTGTGTGTGTGAATATAAATATATATGTCTATATATATATATATATATATATATATATATATATATATATATATATATATATATATATATATATATATATATATATATATATATATATATATAAATTTGGGCTCAAACCATGACGTCCTGATGGAGTCTGGAGACGAAACGCATCCATTGCTCGAAGAGATCTCAAGAGACCCCTACAACCAGGCTTCGCTTACTCCTCAAGCCATGGTCGGAGGCAAGGAACCTGAAAAGATCTGTTCCTCTTCAACCGCCACCTCCATCTATCAACATCCACACGGATGCCTCGCTAGAATGATGGGGGGTCACTCCCACCAGTGACAAGTTCAAGGAACGTGGTCTCCCCTATTCAAGACGTTTTACAACATCTTGGAGGCCATGGTGGTTCTTCTCACCCTGAAGAAACTATCCCCTCGTCCTTTGATCCACATCAGTCTAACTCTGGACAGCTCCGTTGTGGTCAGATGTCTCAACCGTCAGGGCTCACGATCACCCCAACTCAACCAAGTGCTGTTACCCATTTTCCGCCTAGTGGACAGGAGGAAATGGCAATTGTCCGCAGTTCACCTACAAGGATTCCACAATGTGACGGCGGACGGTCTATCGAGGACAGGCCCCATAGAGTCAAAATGGTCCCTAAATGCAAGATCATTCTCCTTCATCTCCCGTCAAGTCCCGGAACTGCAGATCGACCTCTTTGCGACGAGCGACAACAATCAACTTCCTCTATACGTGGCCCCATACGAGGACCCCAAAACGGAAGCAGTGGACGCCATGTCCCTGGACTGGAACAGATGGTCCAAGATTTACCTGTTCCCTCCACCCAATCTTCTGCTAAAAGTCCTCTCCAAACTGAGAACCTTCAAGGGAACAGTAGCCCTAGTGGCTCCCAAGTGGCCCCGGAGCAACTGGTTCCCTCTAGTTCTGGAGCTACAGCCCAAGCTGATCCCTCTGCAGGGCCCAGTTCTCTCCCAGCAGGTGCAGAAGTCGACTCTCTTCGTTCATCAAAGAAAGTACGAGACCTTCATCTCATGATTTTCTCTCCCTAGCCGTGAAGAAAAGGTTTGGAATCTCGAAGAAATGTTTAGACTTCCTAGAGAAATATAAAAAAAAGTCTACCAGAAGGCAATATGAATCATCCTGGAAGAAGTGGGTGTCCTTTGTTAAGGCAAAAAATCCTGCGGAAATCTCCATAGATTTTTGTATGTCCTTTATTCACCTTCATGGACAAGGCTTAGCAGCCAACACCATTTCTACTTGCAAATCGGCCTTGACAAGACCACTACTGTACGCTTTCCAGATAGATCTGTCCAACTAAATCTTTAACAAACTTCCGAAGGCATGTGCTAGACTCCGTACTGCACCCCCACCGAAACCCATCTCCTGGTTTCTGGATAAGGTGCTCCACTTTACCTCTAGCCTGGACAACGAATCTTGCCCTCTAAAAGACTTGACTCAAAAAGTGATTTTCCTTTTTGCTCTCGCCTCGGAAGCCCGAGTCAGTGAAATAGTGGCATTATCTAGAGAAGAGGGCCAGATACAGTTCGCCGATACAGGGAATCTTACCCTTTTCCCCGACCCTACGTTTCTTGCAAAAAACAAACTCCCCACCAAGAGATGGGGACCTTGGAAAATCTGCCCTCTGAAGGAAGATGTCTCTCTATGCCCAGTGGAGAGTCTTAAGGTCTATCTTCGAAGAACTTCAGACTTTGGC
>NC_090753.1:38053661-38066161 GCF_036898095.1 Palaemon carinicauda | reverse complement strand
TATAATACACAATTACATCAACAAAAACCTGTTATGCATTTACTACAAGACACTAATTTCCGCCATTAGATCTTCCTTCATTTTTATGTTTATTTGTCTATCTTCTCCTTACTGCATTATTGAGATTAATGTGAGTCCCGGCATATCCATTTGCATATATGTCTCATTTATATCCATCAACATGCATGAGGTATTTATTTTTCGGCTTTAGATTTAGCCTGTTTCATATATAGAATAAAGAGTAACTTTCATAAACCAGTGAATAAATTTTGTGTGGGTATATGTGTATATATCTATATCTATCTATATATATATATATATATATATATATATATATATATATATATGTGTGTGTGTGTGTGTGTGTGTATATATATATATATATATATATATATATATATATATATATATATATATATATATATATATATATATATATATATATATATATATATATATATATGTGTGTGTGTGTGTGTGTGTGTGTGTGTGTGTGTGTAAAATTTAAATCAACCCATGTTCACCATCGTAGCTAGTTGGCATTCAATTAATGCTAAAGTTTCCACATTTAGACGTGTTTTTCAAATTGAAATAAGCCATATATTTCAATACTATAATGTCTGGATTTCTTATCGACCTCAGGATTAGAGTTCCAATGAGGAACCACTTAAAGAAAATGGCTTCTGGTCCGCAAACGAATCGAACCGTGTCCAGGAAGATAATATAACAGTGACGATACCATTTAGCCACAAAGAAAGATAAATGTCAATGACAATTCTTCTGTAAATATATCTGTCGAATTTAGGTTTTCTGTACTTAGAATTGAAATCAACATATTTTCACCATCGTAGCTAATAGGTAGGTTTATACCTGGCATTCGACTAATGATAAATTTCACACAATAGACGTGTTTTTCCTAATCAAATAATGCATATATTTTAAAATCTTAATTTCTGAATTCTCTTATTGAGTCCCATTGAGGAACAAGGGTTCAATTACCTAGCCGGCCATATGCTATTGTCTTTGAGTGGTTCTGCCTTTGGACTCTGATTCTGAGGTCGATGATAGAGTCCAGACGCTAAGGTATTAAAATATATTGCTAATTCGAATATAAAAAAAAAATCGTCTGATTGTGCAAAATTCATCATTAATCGAATGCCAAGTACAAACACATGAATTAAGTACAATGGTCAAGGTGGGTTGATTACATTTATAAGTACAAATAACCGGAGTTCGACCGGTATACAGTAAGTAGAGAAGAATTGTCATTGACTTTTATTTTTCTCCGTGGTTAAATGGTGTCGCCACTGTCACACCAGCTTCATGGACCAAGTTTCGATTCCCTGGTTGGCCAGAATCTATTGCCTGTGAGTGGTTTCGCCTGGTGACTCTGATCCTGAGGTCGATAAGAAAATCCAGACATTAAGATATTTTTATTATTATTATTATTATTATTATTATTATTATTATTACTAGCTGAGCTACAACCCTAGTTGGAAAATCAAGGATGAGTCCAAAGGCTCCAACATGGAAAAATAGCCCCATCAGGAAAGGAATAAGTAGATAGATAAACGATATAAGAAGTAATGAACAAATAAGGAACATATTTTAAAATCATTAACAATATTACCAGATATTGCATATATAAACTATAAAAGGACTTATGAGACCCTGTTCTACATAAGGATATTTTCTGCAAGGTAGAACTTTTCAAGTTCTAAGGATTCAACTACCCGATTAGGAAGATCATTTCACAGCTTGGTCACGGCTGGAATAAAACTTTTAGGATATAGTGTAGTATTGAGCCTTATGATGGGAAAGGCCTGACTATCAGAATTAACTACATGCCTAGTATTACGACTGAATGAAACTCTGTGGAAAGATCTGAATGTAAAGAATGGTCAAAATTATATAAAAAAAAACTCATGAAACATGCACAATGAACTAACTGAACGACGGTACCAAGGATTAATATCTAGATCAGGAATAAAAAAAAAATTATCACACCATAAGTTACTGTCCAACAAATTTAGATGAGAATTAGCATCGGAAGACCACACAGGAGAATCATACTTGAAACAAGGTAGAATAAAGGAATTAAAACACCTCTTTGGAATAGATTGATCACACAAAATCTTGAAAGACTTACTCAATAAGTTTATTTTTTGTATAATTGAAAAAGACTCAGACCTCAAAAGTAAATATGCTGTCAAGAATCAAACCTAGAATTTTAAAAGAGTCATACAAAGTTAAAGAACAACCCTTTGCGATCTATTACTTAAAAATTCAATAATGATGCTAAGAAACAAGCCACTAACTGCCAACTGTTTGATTTTGAAAACTAGGGCCTCATGATTAACATGGTCAAAGGCAGCACTAAAATCTAGGCGAATCATACGTGATTCTTGACTACAGTCAAGGGATTTCTCTGCAGCCTTTACTACAACCGAATTGCAAACTAGGGAACAGATGATTACCTTCACCAAATCTATCAAGACGTTCTGGTAAAAGACGTGTAAAAAAAACTTTAGATAATGTGGGAGTTATGTAAATTGGGTGGTAATCAGTTGGACTTGAGCTACCACAAACACATTTGCTTAGTGGAGTAACATTACCAATTCTCCAACAAGTGCTAAAAGCTATTCCTCTTGCTAACTTGAAAAAAAATAACGGATGACTATTGAGCTAAGAAATCTGCAATCTTTATAGAAAACAAAAGAAAAATACTATTTGGGTCTAAACCTCCATAAGCATCAAGGTCCAACAAGAGAGCTTTAATTTTACGAGATTGAAAAGCTAAACTAGTTAGTTTACACTCAGTAAAACAGAAATGAGGGAATTTGAGTTTCTCGTTATTCTGCTTACTGTCAAACACATCTGCCAAAATGGTTACCTTTTCCTTTGGTCAGTGATTGACAGAGCCATCTGGTTTAGGTGAAGGTGGAACTGTTGTGTGTACACCAAACTTTTGCACTTTTTTCCAAGTGAAGGAAATTGGTGGAGATACTTGAAACAGATATTTTGTATCAGAAAATAGTTCTGAGAGCAAATAAACGTTTTCTCTCTCTCTCTCTCTCTCTCTCTCTCTCTCTCTCTCTCTCTCTCTCTCTCTCTCTCAACCGTTTAGGTACAGTTAGAATCAAAAGAACGCCGACACTCAAGGGAAATCTTTCGTCAGATGTCTCTAGTGTTCCCATGACAAAACGGACAAGGAGTTGCTCTTCTTACAACTTCTATGAAATGGGCGGAGCATTCTCAAACCTTAGCGAATCAGACAGTAAAGAGCCGTCTTTGTTAGTAAAAGTATACAAATGCTACAAATCGAGTTGCCATATTTCTATTCTATATAATAATTTGACGTCTCAACTTTTCAATACAAATACAAAACACACACACACACACACACACACACACACACATATATATATATATGTTACAGTCAATCGCTAAATCCAGACAATTTGTAAAGTGACTAATTATTTCAGGTAATTTGTGAACTGCCTAGTTCACCCAGTCATTTTATAAATCAGCTGAAAATCGCAGACAATTTACAAAATGACTAAAATTTCGATAGATTTTCTTGGTGTAATGACTGAAATGATCCTGCTATGGATCACAACTCTCCGACTCCGCCCAGCCGAGGAACGTGTGTGTGTGTGTTCTAAAATGCGACATTTTTATTATTTTATAATTTTTTATTCTTACAATTTAAACTAGAGTGGCACCGTAATGAACAGACAGAAAAACAAACCTGTTTCTTGAGTAAATCTTTATTTTCTAAAACCTGAGGAACGAGATAATTACAAAATTAAAACTTAATTCTAAAATGCGACATTTTTATTATTATATCATTTTTTATTCTTACAATTTAAACTAGAGTGGCCCCGACTATCGCACTTGTGACCTTCTTTGTAACATTTACAGCGATTTGTTTGACACTGTTTCTTGCCTGCAGTACAATTGCACTTAGCATAACCTTGACCACCAAACCTAGATGATTGCTGTACTGCTTGATGAAGTCCTATTTCCTTGTCTGCACTTATTTCATCAATACTATACAGTTGATGGCTGCAGATATCAAATTGGCTCCTACTATAGTGCCCCTTGAGTATCCCATCTCTCACGCCTATTCGATACATGTCATTTTCGTTACGATCTAGGATAACACCGATAACATTTTGGGGATCACCTTTCCCTCGATCAACTAACGGGATGGGAATTGTCACGTTATCTCCTGGATCACCTGGGACGCGTTCTAAACGACTACGTTTGACCATGCGCTCAGCTTGAGCTAACTGACCAGCTGATGCTCTGGACCGTTGAAGTGCTATGTCTTCTTGGAGCTGATGAAGTCTTCCTTGAGGATTCTGACCACAGGTTGGACTGACTGGATAGGCAGAGCCCTCTGCTGAGCCATCTGAATAAAGGATTACAAAGAATAAATGTAGTTACTTTTCTTTCCTTAATAACAAAAGAACATTTAATCAATGGCGATAGACTTGCCATGTGGTTTGGAATTTAACCAAATTAGTTTAATATTTACATTTTATAACAAAAGATTTTTTTTATAGAGCAGAGCTCTCTGATGAACCATCTGAATAAACAAAAACAAAGAATTAATGCAGTTACTTTTCTTTCCTTAATAACAGAATAAAAAGAAATAATTAATGGTGATAGACTTGCCATGTAGTTTGAAATTTAACCAAATTAAATTTAACCCAATTCTTTATCAGTTATATTTTACAACAGTTTTTTTTCCATCTCTACCTTGCTGAGCGAAGTCCTCTGGCGAGTCATTTCGAGGAGCAGAGCTCTGATGAACCATCTGAATAAACGAAAACAAAGAATTAATGCAGTTACTTTTCTTTCCATATTTATTTATTTATTTATTTATTTATTTTTTGCATCTACCTGGCTGAGCGAAGTACTCTGGCGAATCATTTGGAGGAGCAGAACATTCAGGTGAATCGTCTGGAGGGTTTCGTGAACTTGGGTGATTCGTCTGGCCGAGTAGAGTCAGAGGAGAAACTGTAAGCTCCAAGTAAATCCTCTTCAGTGATCATTGTCCTCAAAACTTCTTCTGGAAGTGCAGTTGAACGTAGACCTACTCTGGCGTCAACACCAAAGAGTGCTTTGTATGGAGATTGTTTGATTCCAGAATGGTAACTGGAGTTCTTTTGGAACTGCACAAACCTGAGTCCCATGGGCCAGTCAGTTGTATCATTATCCCCTAACCATGAAATAAGCATGTCTTTTATATCACAGTAAAGGCGTTCAACAGATCCCTGGCTCTGTGGATGCCTTGGTTTACCATGAACAATCAACAGGTCTGGCCAAAGAAGTTTGAGTTCCGAAATTACCAATGCTGTAAATTCACTACCATTATCACTATGAAGAATTTGAGGGGCCCCGAACATTAAGAATATGTCCATTAGCTGGAATGCAACCACAGCGGCTCTTTTTGAAGTTGAGGGGCGCAATATGCAATACTTTGTTAGATGATCTTGGTACACCATTATCCACTTATACTTTCCTTTGGCGCAAGACTGCATGTCAACAAGGTCCACCTGAGATCGTGAACCGTAATCCTTAGATAAAATCGGTTTGACAGTTACTCCCTTTGTCGCACATCTCTTCCCTTTCTTTTGACTTTTGACACTGAACACACAAAGATTTGAACAGTTCTATAGTATCTCTAGTTATGTTCGCATATTTTGACAGCTCTTTGACCATTTTGTCTCTCCCGCCATGTCCCGTAGCAATGTGAGCACGTTTTATAGTTTCAAACATATCTTCAACGTGTACAAAATAAACAAGTTCTTGAGTTTCATCCTTCCGTTTTTTATTAACTTTTCAACACCACCACACTGAAGAACTTCATAACGTCCAAGGATGTAATACTGCCGATTTGATTTGCTTTTTGCACTTGATGCAACTCTGAGTTCCTCTATCAGATTTTAGTACTCAATTTTAGTTAGTATTAATGACTTTGAATCAGAGTTCTTCTTCAACATCACTTTCTCGTAGAAATTTTCTTCTTGGGAATACGCCATAGCTTCCCCAAATAAATTAGCCTACACCTCACGGAAGGACGGTGTCAAGGACAAGGCCAACACACAACTGCTCTAATTAGCTGTTCCGCCCGCAGACGCCTGTACCCTTTGCCTTTAATGGCAGTGAGAGGGTAACAGCTAGTTAAAAGAAACACTCACAGGATCATTTCAGTCATTATGCCAAGAAAATCTATCAAAATTTTAGTCACTTTGTAAATTGTCTGCGATTTTCAGCTGATTTTTAAAATGACTGTGTGAACTAGGCAGTTCACAAATTACCTGAAATAATCAGTCAATTTACAAGTTGTCTGGATTTAGAGATTGACTGTAACATATATATATATATATATATATATATATATATATATATATATATATATATATATATATATATATATATATATATATATATATATATATATATATATTATTTCTCAATTGATACTTTTTTCGTAAGAGGGCCCAAGTAGACGCTTTCCAGGGAAGGGCGGGGGGGGGGGGGATCTACTTTAACCCCCCTGCCCCGGCCATTCTAACACTGAGCAAATAGGAAATTCATTTCTGTTTTAGGGGTTGTGGAGACAGGCTGCTTGTAGACTCATGATACAGCCTGTAAGATATTGTATCATTGCCTGAGATTAGTTTGATAATTGTCAATGTTCTAGTAAATTTGGCTAACCTAATTCATTATTAGTTGATTTTTAAAAGATAGCAGCAGTAGAATAAAATAGCTGCTGTTGAAGGAAGGTCGATAAGTAACGAAATTTAAGTATTAACTCTGCATAATAGATAATCGATGATGGATATAATAGATACTGATGACTGCAAAGCACCTTGAATACAATCAGAATTTATTATTTCGTATCGAAAATAACTTATATTGAGGTAGATGAGGACGCTATCCCATTCTGGCAAAGAGTTTAAAAAAATTTGTTTTATTGACAAATCATAGTCTCAGAACGATATAATTTTCAGAAATTTTGTCATGAAACAATGATATACCTATTTTCCCAAAATGAATTCTCCTATAATTTTTCCTGAAAATATACACGAATAGATGGCATAAGCACGAAATTATTCCCCATTCTAATACCCTGATTGTAAATTATCAATGATTATATAATTGTTAGTAGCTTTATCTTGAGAAATTAAACAGCTTTGAGATCAAACCAGTTTCTTATCAATTTCATGCACAAAGGTCTTATAATCTTTATTCAAATAGGCTTAGCTTTGTATGATAAAGTCCTTATTTACAGTGATCAAGTGCCCGAATTAGCCCAGCTATGGGGTGCTACATGTAGGTCTCTTGACCGGGTAAATTACGCAAAGTAGATGGGCACTTAACAAGCGAAAAATGCATTACTATCCGTGAGGCTCTAGTTCGGGTTGTTCGAGCAAAAGCTATCCATACCAGCTCCTCAGCCTATCAGGGTAGTAGTTAAACCACAATTTCTACAGCTGGTGCCATGTATAGGAGAAAGGAAAAACCAAATATTAAAATATCTCCGAAATAAAAGTTTGATTGTCCTTTTAATCACTAACTCATACAGCTGAGGAGCGATACTCTTGGATTCCAAAATATTTCCTTTCATTCTTTAGATTTTATTTCCTGAGCTCCTTCCTCTATCCCCTGATTCATTATTTACTATTTGTGTTTCTTTCTATCATTATATATTCGTTTATCTATTAAATATTATCTTCAGAATGAATGGCCTTCTGCTTCGGTGCTCGTCTTAATGCGTCAACTTTGGTTCTTAGCTTCTCACTGAGCGTCCATAAAAGAAATCTCTCCCAAGCGGCAGCAGAAACATCTTCACTTGACCATTCCAACTTGGAAATATTTGATATTTGTGTCACACCAAGACAAGATATTCATTAGCTGGATTCTAGAATAAGGCATTTGGAGATCTGTATTTCATTTTCCTCTATCTTAGTTTTTACAATCTCCATCAAAGTAAAAAAAAAATGCATTGTGAAGCATGCTCCCATGAATAAGTGGTGCCCCTCAGATTTTTTATACATTATATATCCCATTCCTCTATCATTATTCCAGTTAACGAAATATCTTAGTCGATTTTAAAGCAACTGGTTATATTTTCCTACAAAGTATTGAAGGTATATAGAGGAGTATAATATATAATGATCAAACTATATGCTGCCGGACAAATGTTGGTATACGGATCCTTAAGGAAGCAAATCCTCCAAACGCCCAAAAGCAATTATAGTTATTTTCCCCAAAAACCAACCATTATTTGGATAAGCATTTGATTCTGACAAAATAATCCCGTTATTTATATCCTCTAATAACTATCTCCAATTTTGGCATTTAGTTTCGGTAATTATCAAGCGAATAAAGCACTTACGATAAAGATTGAATTAGCAATGTATTCAAGATTTTACTATATATGTTTAAGATTTTAGTTCAAATGGAAATGCTAATCCTTCAAGGCCAAGATAGCAGACGGTGAGATGACAAAGCTCAACAATGAGAATGTAAAATAAATGATAAATAAAGGGAAAGTGGCTTAGAGTCTAAAGACTGAAACGGCGCATACCCCTGAATCTGAATAATTTGGGAAATATTTTACCATAAATTATGCCCACGTATTACGAAATGTTACATTCAATGAATATCTATAAACTGTAAGTAGTTTTTAGCAGTCAATCTAGCATCTCTAAAATAACGATAAGCTTTTGGGAGCATAATTGGAAACATTGTATAATAATAATGAAAAACAATATTTTGATATGCATATATGTCTAAAAAGTAGTTTATGTGCTGTTATATTACTTCATTAAACAGAGTAAGCTCAAACCATTTGGTCTCTCTCTCTCTCTCTCTCTCTCTCTCTCTCTCTCTCTCTCTCTCTCTCTCTCTCTCTCTCTCTCTCCGAACGTCCTTTATGTATGGTGTCTTTTATTAATATTTTTTAACAGAAACGTAATTGAAGTTACTTTTTTCGTTCATTGGTAACTTGAATAAGACTAATGTTATAATAATCAAATATAGCTGTTAACGGAAGGAATTGTTTAGCTACGACACTCCAATATTTTCTACTTGATTTTGTGGGTTCATAATATATATATATATATATATATATATATATATATATATATATATATATATATATATATATATATATATATATATATATATATATATATATATATATATCCATATATTTATATACATATATATACATATATATATACATATAAAAGAATAAATGTATAATATATATATATATATATATATATATATATATATATATATATATATATATATATATATATATATATATATATATATAGGCCTATATATACATATATATATATATATATACACATAAATGTATATATATTTATATATATATATATATATATATATATATATATATATATATATATATATATATATATATATATATATATATATATATATGTGTGTGTGTGTGTGTGTGTGTATGTATGTATGTATATTTATACATACATACATATATATATATATATATATATATATATATATATATATATATATATATATATATATATATATATATATATATATATATATATGTGTGTGTGTGTGTGTGTGTGTGTGTGTGTGTGTGTGTGTGTGTATTCAGTATTTGTAATGGACATTTGAGACGTTAAATGATAACTGAGAATGAAATATGGCAACTCGATTTGTAACATTTCAATGCTTCTGCTAACAATAACGGCCGTTTACTGTCTTTGATTCACCAAGGTTGGAGAAGGCTCCGCCCATTTCATAGCAGTAGTAAGAGTAGCAACTCGTTGTCCGTTTTGTCATGGGAACACTAGAGACATCTGACGAAAGATTTCCCCTGAGTGTCGGCGTTCTTTTGATTCCAACTGTACTTAACTCTCGAGAAAGACTAAACAATTTTTAAACGGTATTCATAATGGAAGTCATTATGCCTACAGATAATCAGAATTTATTTTCGATGAAATATGAAACCAGCATTAATGTAGCCTTTTACCAAGCTGCTCACATGAAAAAAAAAAAAAAATAAAATAAAATGTCATTTCCGTCACCCCTTAGTTTTTTATGGTCATACCCCACCATTTCAGGCAAGGTCATGACATGCTCCTCTGTCACCATCATTCAATTAGTTCGTCATTCATGATCCATAAAAATGTTCATAATTCTGACCATCCTTTGCACTCAGATCTTCCGGGACAGTACCACCCTATTCGTAATACTAGGTAATAAGTTAATTCTAATAGTCAGACCTACTCCATTATGAGGCTCAATACCAAACAGCATTATAGATTGATTGATTGTTTTGAGATTTTCTGGCATCCTGTCATCTAAGGTCATTTAAGCCGTCACAGTAATCTAGAAGTTTTATTACAGCTATGACCAAGTTGTGGAATGATATCCCTAATCGGGTAATTGAATTCGTAGAACATCAATAGTTCAAACTTGCAGCATATATATATATATATATATATATATATATATATATATATATATATATATATATATATATATATATATACATATATATATATATATATATATATATATATATATATATATATATATATATATATATATATATATATATATATATATATATTTGAACAGGGTGCCATAAGGTCGTTTTATAGTTTATATATGAAAGATCTGTCAATGCTGTTACTGTTCTTAAAATATTTAATTGCTTTAATGTAATGTTATCCTTTTTTAAATATTTGATTCTATTTCTATATTGGTTTTCATATAGTTTTCTTTTCTTTATTTTCACTCCTAACTGGGCTATTTTTCCTTGTTGGAGCCATTGGTATTGTAGCATCCTGCTATTCCACCTAGGGTTATAGCTTTACTTATAATAATAATAATAATAATAATAATAATAATAATAATAATAATAATAATAATAATAATAATTACTACATGTCTGCCAGTTACCCAATGCTGGTGAAATCTAACGGGGGCCATTTGCGTCCTTAGGCGTAATAATGGTGATGGTGATGATGAACGTAAATGTAATTGATCTTTTATTGGAGTTCACTTCCCAAAAATTAGAAATGGTATTCTCTCTCTCTCTCTCTCTCTCTCTCTCTCTCTCTCTCTCTCTCTCTCTCTCTCTCTCTCTCTCTCTCTCTGAAGAGGATGACTTAAAGATGGTGTTACATTAAGATAAATGATTATGATTATATATAATGTATATATATATATATATATATATATATATATATATATATATATATGTATATATATATATATATATATATATATGTATATATATATATATATATATATATTTATATATATATATATATATATATATATATATATATATATATATATATATATATATATATATATATAAGTATATAAGTATGTATATATATGTATATATATATATATATATATATATATATATATATATATATATATATATGTATATATATATATATATATATATATATATATATATATATATATATTTATATATATATATATATATATATATATATATATATATATATAAGTATATAAGTATGTATATATATGTATATATATATATATATATATATATATATATATATATATATATATATATATATATATATATATATATATATATATATATATATATATATATGGAATATTGATTATTTGAAGAAAATTTATTTATTTATAATTACCAGGCGTAGCATCAACAAAGTTTATCTCCAAACAGACAAACAACTTTCACTTTACAAAGGAACCAAATCTATAAAAGAAAATGCACAAAGGGGTTTTCACGAATTGGTAAAGAAAAGAAAAGAGAAGTTATTAATACTATATTTCAAATATATTTTTTTAAAATTAGAATAAATATGTCACATTTGCAAAAAATAGATTTACTAAACCCCTTAAAAATCCATATAAAAAACCAGTCCTTATTAAATCTTCAATTTTCCCATAGTCTTTTTACTTCTTTTTCTTGGATGGAAAATTAATATTCATTATAAATATGTTATTTCTTCGAAAGACAAAGATTCATTGTAAGGATGCTATTCTTTTTCTTATTATCTCATCCTAATATAAAGTCAGAGTTATCTTATGAATTTTTTTCATTAAGGCAATCATCCGCATAATTCTTAATTCCTTTTGTAGGTAGATCATTTTTCCCATTGTTAATTATTCTATTCCATTCATCCCTTTCTCTCAACAGAGGTTCTTGATGTCTTGGTGCTGAATGTATTTTATCATTAAACAAAAATATAACTGAAAATAGATATATTCCCAATTTATTCATGAGTAGTGGATTGAAATGACTTTGTTCTTATCTAGGACGATTCGTTATAGTTTCCGTATAAATGATTATCTAAGGAACTTATACATCTTTGATGTTTTAGTTCTAGTGTTAGAGAATGTTTGCACAAATATATACATAATAAAATTAAGATACATCAATCCTTTATTGA
>NC_090753.1:38023661-38048661 GCF_036898095.1 Palaemon carinicauda | reverse complement strand
TCGCCCCTTCATCGTTGGTACTATGGCGGACTCTACGGCAGTTGGTGCTGCGGCCGCTCCATTCAAACTTTCATAGTTTGCCAGCGGAGAGGCGTTTGCTTGGTTTCAGCACGCAGAAGTCCAGTTTCGTATCAGGGGCGTGACTCGCTCAACCACCAAAGCGGATTATGTTCTCGCGGCGATACCCGAGGACACCTTCCCAGAAATATTCGACTGGCTTTGTGAACAAGGAGACACCCCAATAGCGTATGACGCCCTCAAAACATACCTTCTGCAGCAGTACTCGCTGTCGCCAGCCGCCCGTATAGCAAAGCTTTTTCAGCTCTCGCAACAACCGTAGGGGAATAAAAAGGGCTTCGCTCGCCCTCAGGGAAATGACCAGTATCGCTCGCCTTCAACCTGCCGCAGACGGCTCTCCTCGTGAGGTGAACCTACCTCGTGCCCTTTGGATATGCCGTTTACACGAACCTGTACGCGCTAACATACCCAATGTCGATAGTTTACCAATAAAGGACTTGATGACCAAAGCCGACACCCTTATGGACAGCCACTTCAAGACCTCCATCAACGCCTCCACCCCTGACGAAGAGGATGCCTATTCAACGTCAACCGAAGCTGACATGAATGCCGTAGGACATACACGCCTACCCCGTGACGTGCCAAAGCAGCGACAAAGCTGTCCACCACCCACCAATCGCTCGCGCCCCAACGAACGACTTCTACAGCCACTTACTACCTCCCATCCGCCGCAGTTTTGCTACTACCCCTTCAGATTCGGGGCAACCGCGAAGAAATGTGCCAAGGATTGTCAGTGGCCAAAAAACTTGTAAGTAGGCCATCGCTTGTGGCGGTGGCCTCCCGTGTTTCTAATCTTTTCTTTTTACAGGATGCAGGAACGGGCGTGCGATTTTTGGTAGACACGGGTGCTTGTCGTTCTCTTTTGCCAAGGAAACTTTTCGAGGCACGACGTAGTCTGTCTACATCTGCCGACGTCCGCTTGGTAGCTGCCAACGGATCTGCGATACCCACCTACGGTTATGAGAACCTCACATTATCGTTCGGAAACCGTAAATTCAATTGGAAGTTTCTCGTTGCTGACGTCACAATGCCAATCCTCGGTGCGGATTTCCTCTCTCATTTCCACCTTCTGGTCAATGTCGCCCACCGACGATTGGTCAACGCAGACTCATACTTGTCGACACCTCTTCAACCCGCCCCCTCTAACCTCGCTCCCCACATCAGCGCATCCACGGATGCCTACGCCCACCTCCTCACGTCATACCAGGAGGTTTTCCGTCCGGAACTTCGCCAAACGCCCACGGTTCCTGCCAAGCACGGTATTTATCACCATATCAAGACGACGGGACCCACAGTCTTCGCAAAATTCAGACGTCTGGCACCGGAACGATTGGCAGCCGCCAAACAGACGTTCGCCGAAATGGAGGAAATGGGCCTTTGCCAAAAGGCCTCCAGCCCATGGTCATCACCCTTACACATCGTTCTGAAAAAAGACGGCTCCCTCCGTCCGTGCGGGGATTACAGGCGCCTGAACATGCAAACAGAACCGGATCACTACCCCCTCCCAAACATTGCCGACGTGACATCCTACCTGCACAAAGCGGAGATTTTCTCTACGCTCTACCTCCTGAAGGGGTATTATCAGGTGCCTATGAACCCAGAAGACATCCCCAAGACCGCCATCACCACTCCATTTGGTACATACACCTTCAATTACTCCTGTTTTGGCCTTCGTAATGCTGGGGCAACGTTTCAACGTCTCATGGATGGCATCTTAGGGGACCTCCCTTTCTGTGTATGTTATGTGGATGACATACTTGTGTTCTCCTCCTCAAAAGAGGAACACCTCCGTCACCTGCGCATCGTGCTCGACCGCCTGCAATAAAATGGCCTTGTATTCCGGTACGACAAGTGTACCTTTGGCGCCAACGAAGTGTCGTTCTTAGGGCACCGTATCACTCCAGAAGGAGTCCATCCCCTCCCTGAGAAGGTAGCAGCCGTTCAGAACTTCCCCGCGCCCTCGACCGTCAAATATCTGCAGGAATTATTGGGCATGATCAACTATTATCACCGTTTTCTGCCAGCCATTGCCGCCACTCTTACTCACCTCTACGCCTCCCTGAAGGGCAAGCCAAAGGACCTGAAGTGGGGTCCCCTTCAAGAAGCAGCCTTCTGCAATGCAAAGAAGGCCCTATCAACTGCTGCGGCTCTCACTTTTCCTATCCCACGCGCCCCTCTCCTTCTCTCCACCGATGCCAGCGACGCCGCTATTGGTGCAGTACTCGAGCAGGTGGTCAAAGGCTCGCCCCGCCCATTGGCTTTCTTCAGCAGAAAACTGTCCAACGCAGAATCGGGTTATTCTATCTTCGATCGAGAATTGCTGGCGGTGCACTTGGCTGTCCGTCACTTTCGCCATTTCTTAGAAGGTACGCCCTTCGTCATTCGCACAGACCACATGCCTCTGGTGCACGCCTTCACTCGACAGTCTGACGCCTGGTCCGCCCGTCAACGCCGACATCTCTCCGCCGTGGCTGAATACAATTGCACCCTTCAATACGTCCCTGGGAAAATGAATCCCGTTGCCGATGCCCTGTCAAGAAACACGTTGGCTGCCCTTCAACTGGGATTGGATTACAACGCCCTGGCTGAAGCCCAATGACAGGATCAAGAGTATCAAGCTTGTAGGACATCCTGCACGTCCCTCCGTTGGGAAGACTTTCCTCTCGAAGACTCCAACACCACCCTCCTCCGTGACGTCAGTACTAGTAGACCGCGACCTTGGATTCCTGCTCCCATGCGCCGACAGGTGTGTGATTTCATTCACGGCCTTTCACATCCCTCGTGCTGTTCTACTGCACAGGTGCTGAAGGCAAAGTTCATTTGGTACGGCATTTCTAAGGTTGCTAAGGATTGGGTCCGCGCCTGTACTTCCTGCCAAACTTCCAAAGTACATCGACATACGGATTCAGGAGTGGGCAATTTTCCTCAACCTCAGCGTCGTTTCGCACACATTCACGTCGACGTTGTAGGCCCCCTACCCACATCACAAGGACATCGTTACCTGTTTACCCTTATCGACCGCTCCACTCGTTGGCCTGAAGCCATTCCCATGGAAACTGCAATGTCCGCCTCATGTACATCTGCCTTACTCTCTGAATGGATTTCAAGATTCGGTATCCCTGAGCACATTACTTCTGACAGGGGAACCACTTTCACCTCTCAATTGTGGACGTCATTAGCGAATCTCCTGGGCATCACCCTACATCAGACAACGGCCTACAACCCCGCTGCCAATGGAATGGTTGAACGTTTTCATCGCACCCTCAAAGCAGCTTTGATGTCCCGCTGCAAGGATTACAACTGGTTTACTCACCTTCCCTGGGTCCTCCTGGGACTAAGGATCACTCCTACAGACGCCCTCGACGTCTCGGCAGCTGAAATGGTGTATGGCGACCCGTTGGTCGTCCCTGCCGAATTTTTTCCTTCTACAACCTCCTCCGACGATCTCCAGCGCATACGTCATGTCGTGGGAAAATTTACTCCGTGCCGCCAGACTTACAAGCCCCCAGCGAAGCATCACATACCAACGGACTTGCACTCTGCAACGCACGTCTTCCTGCGCAACGACACTAGCAAGCCACCACTAATGCCCCCTTACACGGGCCTTTTCCTTGTGATCCGACGCACTCCGAAAGCATTCCTACTAAACGTTCGGGGCAAAGAAGACTGGGTCTCCATTGATCGTCTAAAACCTGCTTATCTTCTGCCAGATGACCCGCCTACAGTTCGACTCTCTAGATCAGGGCGCCCTATTTAACATGTACAGTATGTCATTTTTAGGGGAGAGCCATGTACCAACTGTGTGTCACACAATTGTACATAATTCCTTTTGTATATATTATGCTTGTATCTGCGCTTTTCCCTCGCACTAAAAAGAACCTGAATGATCATGTCTCCGGTTTTGCTCTGTAACATTGTCTGTCTCTCAAACATGTTATGTCCTGTTGCCTTGAGGGATTTTATATAAAGGAGAGTGTTTCTTAATAAACAACTCAGTTGATTGAATCCTGCCTTTGAGTTCACAACCCTCTCTCGGCCCGTCACAATGTACTTTTGAAGTTTGGCATGAAGCACAGCTGCAGACCCAATCCTTAGCTTCCTTATTAATGCTGTGCCAAATGAAGTTCGTCTTCAGTAGCTATGCAGTAAATTGACACAAGAGATATGAGAGGCCATGGATGCAATCAAATACTTCAATGATTTATTGATGGAGGTGGGCGTAAGCATCCTTGGGTATGTCGATGTGGAGTTTGATGTCGGAGTTGTAGCTTTATCGATGAGTATATGTCTGTTCTTGACTAAATGTTGATGCCCCACATGAAGGAGAAGCTGGAAATGTCAGAAGAAATCTGTACCAAACAGCAGCAATCTTATGCCAGTAATGAAATTTCCATTGGTATTTGGCACTCCAAACATTAGTGTAATTATCTCATACCTGTGGGTGGGGATCTCAGATCCACTGGCAGCTAACAGGTAGATGTCGGCAAGGTAAGAATGAATATGTCCTGTCCTGGAGAGTGACTTTGGTGGAAGGGAATGGCAAGCACAAAGAAAAGATAAGTGACAGGTGAGGCCACTGTCACAAGTGATGGCCTACTTACACGTTATTTTGGTCACTGAGAACCGTCCTCACATTTCTTTGCAGTAGCCATGTATGTGGAGTAGTAGTAGCAGAACTGCGGCTGATGAGCATCAGTATGTAGCTGTAAAGATCATTGGTTGAGGTGTGAGTGAGGGATAGGTTATTTGAGGGTCGGTGGCTTTGTCGCAGCTCCAGCGTGTCAAGAGGCGTGCTTCTGTGTTTTACTGCACTAACGCCAGCTATGGTCAACAATGAATAGTTGTTCTCTTCATTTGGAGTGAAGCGTTGATGGTGGTCTTGAAGTTGCTGTCCATAAGGGCGTCGACTTTGGTCATTAGGTCTGTTATGGTCAAAATAACAACATCAGGGGTGGTGGACGGACAGGTTCTGTTAGGTGTTATACCCAAACTCAGAAAGTAGTTTCACGTCCTGAGGAGACCCATCTGCACCAGGTTGCAAGCAAGCGATTCTGGTCCTATCTCTGATGGCGATAGAATCCTTTTGTCCCCTATGACTGTTCACAGGGCAGAAAATGCATGGCTATATGGGTGGGTGGCAATGGTGCGAATTGTTCCAGGAATTACTTTTTGAGGGTGTCATATGCTTTGGGTCATCACTCTGGTCACAAAAACAGTCAGAGATTTCTTGAAAATTGTCCTCAGGAAATGCCATGAGGACAAAGTCCGCATTGCTGCTTAAGGGAGTCACGCCCTTGATGCGAAACTAAACTTGGGTATGGTGGAACCAACCAAATTTGGTATACACGTTTACGTATTAAACGAAACCTAGTTCTAAATTGCATAAAAATTAATTTTGACAACTTATCCGTTGGGACGGGTAAAAGTTAGGTCTTTTTATCGGATTATAAATTGACTTAATTAAATTCAGGTACCAAGTCCATAGCATACCTTTCTCTCTCTCTCTCTCTCTCTCTCTCTCTCTCTCTCTCTCTCTCTCTCTCTCTCTCTCTCTCTCTCTCTCTCTCTCTCTTTCTCTCTCTCTCTCTCTCTGTCTATCTATTTTTTTTCTTATTTGCTATTATATAGTTTAAATTATTATTACTTACAATTTTAGAGAACTTTTTTGTTTTTTTCTTATGAAGTTTAATTGAACAAATTATTTCTTAAACATTCATATATTTTTGGCTGGCCAATGATAATTATTGTAAAAATTGCTTATTGTGATTAAAACTAAGAGAAAAATTTATAAAATGCTTAAATAGAGAGAAAACAATTACAAGAATATACGTAAGTCATTAGTAATGTAACTTTTTTTCCCTTTGTATATTACCATGTATGGAATATCATATGCAAATTAGTAATTATCAATTTCATTAGCTTCATGATTTCAATATTCATTGCAGGGAAATGATTGTGATAATTGGAATAGTTTCTTTTTCAGATTCTAACATTCGTAATTAGAGATTTCTAGATTAGCTGCACACCTCATTAGATAAAGTAGACCAGCTATAGTTTGTCATTGTTCTCATTAACACATGAAATATAATGAAATTAGTCCGATTATTATTATTATTAATATTATTATTATTATTATTATTATTATTATTATTATTATTATTATTATTATTATTATTATTATTGGCAACGCTATACACTTTTTGGAAAAGCAGGAGGCTATAAGCCCAAGGGTTCAAACAGGGAAAAATACACCCGTGAAAAAAGGAAACAAGGAAATATATAACCAAAACAATAGAAATGAACATTTAAAATAACATATTTTAAGAACAGTGACATTAAAATAAATCTCTCATATATAAATTATGAAAACTTCAAAAAATAAGAAAATGACAGTTAAAAATAGTTTGGCTCAGAATACCTTCAAGCAAAAAAATTCTGCTACTAAGATAGTGGACGACCTTGGTAGAGGGGCTATAGCTCAAATAAAGAAATTAATATATAGATATCCTCACCGCTCGAAAACAAAAGATAATTACTCTTGTATTCTCGTTATTACTTTGTAATTGTAATATAAAAGAGTATATTTATGTACATCCTGATAACTGCAGAATGTTCCAAAGCTCATATATATATATCTCTCTAATTGGAACTTGCATTGAAAATATTGAGTGTTGCAACCAAAAAACATTTGAAGAATGACATCTTTGTCAAACTTTTATTACATTATATGTTTAATATTGGGCACCCAGTATAATTAATCTTTTAGACACCTAAGGTGGGTTTCGTTACACACACACAACGATGTGTGTATATATATATATATATATATATATATATATATATATATATATATATATATATATATATATATATATATATATATATATATATATATATATATATATATCTAAATCAGTAAAATTATAATTTCATAGAATTCCATATCGAAATTAACTTTATATATAATTTCAGCATTGCATAAAAAATTTGTATTTTGTTTCATTAATGCATTTCTTGAAATTATATTTCCTGGAAATTAAGTCATTCAGAGATTGTCACATTAAAAATATAATTTATTTTTTCATTTTAAATTTTAGTCATTTTCTTTAAAATTCAAATTAAACTTTGTGGATTTATGCAATGGAAAATATGTTTTTTTTTTCTTTTTATTTCACAACTGATCATTTAGATATCGTAATTGAGTCGGCAAAACTTTAAGGTTCGATGAAAACTAATTAATTTAGATAATATTCTTCCTAAAAGTTAATATTTGATTAAAAGATAATATACCATATATATATATATTGCCTTAAAATCAGAAAATGTTTAATGGTTTCCGCATAAAAGAATATTTTGAGATTCTAAATTGAACCACCAATGCATCAATGACTCAAAACAAAGGCATCAAACATGTCCTTCAATCTAAACATGTGCGTGTACACTATACAGTTGAACGTGTATGTAAAGTAGAGGTTTTTATATTGTACAAATGCATGTCACGTAGTCTGAACAATCCGAACATGAACATATATAACAACAACAACCACAATTCAAGAAAAGCGAAGGTTAGGGCTAGCACTATAGTGCGAACCATTTCTTGAATTATTCAGTAGCGGAAATTGGGTCAGAGAGAGAGAGAGAGAGAGAGAGAGAGAGAGAGAGAGAGAGAGAGAGAGAGAGAGAGATGAAGCAAGGATGGTTAAAGTAAAGATGAAATTAAATGAATTCCCTCATAAAAATATTCAAGGTGCTTAGTTGAGGAAGGACTTTAATGTCCACACAATACACACACTTACATATGGCCATACATATACACACACACACACACACACACACACACACACACACACACACACACATATATATATATATATATATATATATATATATATATATATATATATATATATATGTATATATATATATATATATACACACCAAGGCACTTCCCCAAATTTTGGGGGGTGGCTGACTTTAAACAAATAAAAAAAGGGGACCTATCCTCTCTACGTTCCTCCTAGCCAGACAAGGGACTCGACCGAGATTGGCTCGTACTGCTAGGGTGTCACAGCCCACCCTCCCCCGTTATCCACTACAGATGAAGCTTCATAACACTGAATCCCCTACGGCTGCTACCTCCGCAGTCATCCAAGACGACTGGAGGAAGCTGCAGGGCCTACCGTAACTTCGTCACAATCGCTCGCCATTCATTCCTATTTCTAGCATGCTCTCTTGCCTCTCTCTCATCTATCCTCCAATCACCCAGAGTTTTCTTCACTCCATCCATCCACCCAATTCTTGGCCTTCCTCTTGTACTTCTCCCATCAACTCTTGCATTCATCACCTTTTTTAGCAGACAGCCATTTTCCATTCTCCTTACATGGCCAAATCACTTCAACGCATTCATATCCACTCTTGCTGCATACTCATTTCGTACACCCGTTCTCACCCTCACTACTTCATTGCTAACCATATATACTCTAGATACACCAGCCATACTCCTCAGACGCTTCATCTCAAACACATTCAATTTCTGTTTCTCCGTCACTTTCATTCCCCACAACTCCGATCCATACATCACAGTTGGTACAATCACTTTCTCATACAAAACTCTCTGTACATTCTTGCCCAACCCTCTATTCTTTACCATTCCCTTCACAGCCCCCAACCTTTTGCATCCTTCATTCACTCTCTGACGAACATCTGCTTCCTCTCCACCATTTGCTACAGCAACAGACCCCAAGTACTTAAACTGATCCACCTCCTCAGGTAACTCCATTCAACACGACAATCAACCTCACCCCAACTTCCCTTCTCGTACATCTCATAACCTTACTTTTACCCACATTAACTCTCAACTTCCTTCTCTCACATACCGCTCCAAATTCTGTCACTAATCGGCCAACCTTCTCTTCCGAGTCTGCAACCAGTACAGTATCATCCGCAATCAACAACTGATTTACCTCCCATTCATGATCACTCTCGTCTACCAGTTTCAATCCTCGTCCAAGCACTCGAGCATTCACTTCTCTCACCACTTAATCAACATACAAGTTAAACAACCATGGTGACATCACACACCCCTCTCTCAGCTCCACTCTGACCAGAAACCAATTACTCACCACATTTCTTATCCTACCACATGCTTTAATACTTTTGTAGAAACTTTTCACTGCTTGCAACTACCTTCCACAAATTCCATATAACCTCATCACATTCCACATCGCTTCCCTATCAACTCTATCATACGCTTTCTCCAGATCCATAAACGCAACATGCACCTCCTTACCTTTTGCTAAATATTTCTTGCATTTCTGCCTAACTGTAAAAATCTGATTCATGCATCTCACATCCCCTACCACTTCTAAAACCACCCTGTACTTCAAAGATTGCATTCTCTGTTTTTTCCCTAATCCTATTAATCAGTACTCTACCTTAAACTTTTCCAACCACACTCAACAAACTAATACCCCTGGAATTATAACACTCATGCACATCTCTTTTACACTTATATAGTGGTACAATACATGCACAAACCCTATCTACTGGTACAATTGACAATACAAAATACATATTAAACAGTCTCACCAACTATTCAAGTACAATCAAACCCCCTTCTTTCAACATCTCAGCTCTCACACCATCCATAACAGGTGGTTCTCCTAATCTCGTATCATCTAGTGTTCTCCTCATTCCTCTTTTGTAATCTCTCTCTCTCACTCTCATCTCCCATCACTGGTACCTTAACACCCACAACAGCAATTATATCTGCCTCCTTATTATCCTCAACATTCAGTAAACTTTCAAAATATTCCGCCCACCTTCTCCTTGCCACCTCTCCTTTTGAAAACCTTCCATTTCCCTCTTTCACTGTCTCTTCAATTCTCGAACCAGCCTTCCTTACTCTCTTCACTTCTTTACAAAACTTCTTCTTATTCTCTTCATATGAACGACCCAATCCCTGACCCCACCTCATGTCAGCCGCCCTCTTTGCCTCAGTTACCTTGCGCTTTACTTCCACATTTTTCTCTCTATATCTTTCATACTTCTCTACACTATCATTCTGCAGCCCTTCCACAAATGCCCACTTTTTCTCTTCCACTTTTACCTTCACTCCTTCATTGCATCATTCACTGCCCTTCTTCATGCTGCCTCCAATTAACTTCTTGCCACACACATCACTTGCAATCCAACACAATTTTCTTTTACTAACTTCCACTCCTCTAAATTATCAGTTTCTCTTACTTTCACTCTGTCATATGCCATGTCCAACCTTTCTTGATATTCACTTTTTACCTCTGGTTTTATTAACTCTTCAACCCTCACTAGCTCCCTTTTACATCCCTCCACTCCAATCCCACACTATTTTTCTATAACTAATTTCCCTTCCACTAAAAAATTATCAGACATACCGTTAGCCATACCTGTAAACACGTGCACGTCTTTCAATCTTCCAAACATTCTTTTAGTTATCACCACATAATCCATTAACACCGTTTCTACCACTCTCCCATTTGCTACTCTTACCCTTGTAGACTTGTTTTTATCTTTCTTTTTGAAAACAAACTAGAACTTATCACCATCTCTTGCTCAACACACATACCTACCATTCTCTCACCACTCTTATTTCACCTGGTTACGCCATGCATCCCAATGACAACTTTTACCTCTCCAGCGGCCACTCTAGCATTTAAGTCACCCATGACAACTACATAATTCCTTCTACCCAGTCCTTCTACAAACCTAGTTAATTCATTCTAGAACTCAGTCCGCTCTTCTTCACTTTTCTCACAAACTGGCCCATGCACTCCAAGAAAAGCCCAACATTCCCTACCCAACATAACCCTTACCCACATTAACCTATATATCTCCTTCCATCCCACTACTTTACCTGTCATCCATTCACTCAGCAATAAAGCCACACCCTCTCTTCCTCTTCCCGTGTCAATCCCAGACATTCTACCAGTCACTTCACCAAACATCACTTTACCTTCCTTTTATTTTTGTCTCACACAAAGTCAATATATCCAACCTCCTATTCCTACATACACACACACGCATATATATATATATATATATATATATATATATATATATATATATATACAGTATATATACATATATATATATATATATATATATATATATATATATACACACACACACACACACACATATATATATATATATATATATATATATATATATATATATATATATATATATATATATATATATATATATATATATAGATAGATAGATAGATAGATAGATAGATATATATATATATATATATATATATATATATATATATATATATATATTTATATATAGATATATATATATATATATATATATATATATATATATATATATATATATATATATATATATATATATATTTATATATATTCATATTAGTGTACAAAGATATCTATTAAAGCCCACAGATATTCTTTATTGCCCATAGATATTTATTAGTCTATACGAATATTAGTATCCACGAATGTTAATATTGTCAACGAATATTAGTTTACGCAAATATCTATTATTGTCCATGAATATTTATTATACCCAACGGAGAGAAAAAAGGACCGAGAGGACAGGATACTAGTTTTAAACGAATTTACCTACTGATACCATGTCTCCACACATCATCAGCATGCTCTCCAACCCCTCCTCTTTACTTTGTGTCTATTTTATTTATTTTTGTTTTTATGTAAATTATTGTATATCCGATGACTAATTTAGAAGAACTGATAGTGCTGGAACAATATTTACGATGAATTCCTGAACATATCCGAACGTACTTGAGAGAAAGGTGAAGAAACTTGATAGAGCCACTTCACTGAGTGAAGATTATAATATTATTAGTCATAAACCGTTCCCGGATATGGAGTTCCAACCGTTGTTCTGACCAAGTGTCAAGTAATCATCGAACTATGGAAACCAGTTCAGTAATAACTATGGGAACATGTTCAATAGTTACAGCGTAAATACCACTGGTACTATATCAAAGCAGAAAGCGATAGTACCACAGCAACAATCATCGAATTTTTCTCCTTGAGATTTTGAGAAAGACGTGCAGAAGTTAATTATTGTCAGTTATAAGTGTGGCACAAAAGACCATATTAGTAAGGAATGTTAGTAGAACCAACCAAAAGCCGCTGCCAAACTGGTTAAGGGTAACTCATCTCCACAAAATACCAACAGGAAAAGTCAAATTTGAAAGGTCTACGAGGAAAATAAACCAGTTAACGTTTACACGACGAATAGGACAACTTCAAACAGCGTGAATGAATTAAAATGTATATTTATGAAGATATGTTAGCCACTTTGGATGGGAGTGAGCTGATCCCGGTCAAGATATTGCTCGACACGGAAGGTAATAATAGTGTGGTAATGCGTACACCCATTGGGAGAACATTCTCTCACAGGAGACTCGGTCATTTTGAAGGAAATTGGAAGAGAGGTTATCCTATTTGCCGCTTGAAACTGTCATACGAGTTGGTAAAAGGTCATTTTGATTTTGAGATGAAGGATTCATTGGCTGTCAAAGGAGTGGAAGTCCCACAGGGAAATGAGATTGGTGGAACACCGTTTTTACCTTGTCCCATTGCAACGGAAAAATCACTGAAATATAGTCCTATGACTGAAATTGAGAAGGACTACCCACATCTCTTTAATATAGTCCTATGACTGAAATTGAGAAGGACTACCCACATCTCTTTCCTGTATAATGACTAGGTATATGACCAAAGGAATGATGAACTTGGAGGATTTGTTTACTGAAGAAGAGGTTTCCCATGATAGTATGCAAGAGGAGAGCTCCCAAGAGAGCCCAAGAGAAGAGGAAAAACAGATGAATGAACAGGAAGACGAGGGAAGCGATTGACTCAGAAGAAATAGAAAACTCGGTATCATAAGTTGGACAAGTGAGTCGGAAAAGGCTGATAGAATTGCAACAGAAGGATGTGGCGTCAATGAAATTAATATACCGTGTGGTGGATGAGATGAAGGTGAAGCAGTCTCCCACATGTTATTACTTCAAGGATGGGTTGCTAATGAGGAAGACTGACCTGCTGATATATATATATATATATATATATATATATATATATATATATATATATATATATATATATATATATATATATATATATATATGTATATATATATATATATATATATATATATATATATATATATATATATATATATGTGCGTATGTATATATATATATATATATATATATATATATATATATATATATATATATATATATATATATATATATACATATATATATAGATTATATATATACACACATTATATATATATATATATATATATATATATATATATATATATATATATATATATATATATATATATATATAGAGAGAGAGAGAGAGAGAGAGAGAGAGAGAGAGAGAGAGAGAGAGAGAGAGAGAGAGAGATAAATGGATAGATAGATAGATAGATAGAAATATAAATAGAGAGATATATAAATAGAAAGATAAACAGTAGACGCTCACACATATTTCATAAAAAAATTAAATCTTGTTTCTCTTTCTCTTCTTCTTAGTCTTTCCCACTCAATTAACCCCTTCCCTCCATTAAGCCCCACCCCCCTCCTAAACCCATCAGAAGAAGCGTAGCTCGTCTTATTGGATTTCCAGCTCTTACCTCATAACCGGCCAAGATCTCCGCTTTTACCAACAATGAATATCTAAGAAAGGTTTCCAATAGATATTTTGGTTCCAAAAGAAAATGGACGTACGAATTCCTTGAAAGAATTCTTCCTCTTTCGAATACACTTTGGTTTTTATGATGAATGTATTTCTTTTGTACTTTTATCTCCGATGAATTATACTTTTTCTGAGTTTTTGCTGTTAATCATTTTATGTTTTTCATTTTTTTTTTTTTTAGACATTCCTGCTTACAGTTATTTACTTGTTTTTTCACGTGGGATTTTTTTATTCGGGTCTTCAAAACAGATCCTGGAAGTTATTATTATTATTATTATTATTATTATTATTATTATTATTATTATTATTATTATTATTATTATTATTATTATTATTATTATGAGCAGCCAAGTTACATTCTTGGATTGAAAAGCTGATTGGTACAAACCCAAGGGATCCAACAGGGTGAGCAGTCCAGTGAGAAATGGAAATAACAAATCCCCTAAATATGAGATGTAATAAAACACAAATACTACATAGTGTAAGATCAGCACAAAAGTCAAAATAGATCAGTGGCATATACAAATATAAAACAAAATTTCTGTCAACTTGTTAAAAAAAAGAAAAAAAAATCACAAAGTTGATGTTTTGTAACAAATGTAGATTTTATCAAATGTTAATACAAGCGCATGAAGAGACGTGGTATTAGATGATGAATATTAGTGGCAGAATCAAGAATATTTATTTTGTTAAATTAATATTTGCTCTTCAATTATACACAAACCACTTTTCTATTTCAATCATGGCCTCAGTGGTTTGGTTCATCTATCACCTGTTCATTCCTTAATGGATTATTTTTCAAGACTTGATCAATCATCATACATATACCAAAGGCACTTCCCCCAATTTTGGGGGGTAGCCGACAACAACAAGAAACAAAACAAAAAGGGGACCTCTACTCTCTACGTTCCTCCAGCCTAACCAGGGACTCAGCCGAGTTCAGCTGGTACTGCTAGGGTGCCACAGCCCAACCTCCCACATTTCCACCACAGATGAAGCTTCATACTGCTGAGTCCCCTACTGCTGCTACCTCCGCGGTCATCTAAGGCACCGGAGGAAGCAGCAGGGCCTACCGGAACTGCGTCACAATCGCTCGCCATTCATTCCTATTTCTAGCACGCTCTCTTGCCTCTCTCACATCTATCCTCCTATCACCCAGAGCTTTCTTCACACCATCCATCCACCCAAACCTTGGCCTTCCTCTTGTACTTCTCCCATCAACTCTTGCATTCATCACCTTCTTTAGCAGACAGCCATTTTCCATTCTCTCAACATGGCCAAACCACCTCAACACATTCATATCCACTCTAGCTGCTAACTCATTTCTTACACCCGTTCTCACCCTCACCACTTCGTTCCTAACCCTATCTACTCGAGATACACCAGCCATACTCCTCAGACACTTAATCTCAAACACATTCAATTTCTGTCTCTCCATCACTTTCATTCCCCACAACTCCGATCCATACATCACAGTTGGTACAATCACTTTCTCATATAGAACTCTCTTTACATTCATGCCCAATCCTCTATTTTTTACTACTCCCTTAACTGCCCCCAACACTTTGCAACCTTCATTCACTCTCTGACGTACATCTGCTTCCACTCCACCATTTGCTGCAACAACAGACCCCAAGTACTTAAACTGATCCACCTCCTCAAGTAACTCTCCATTCAACATGACATTCAACCTTGCACCACCTTCCCTTCTCGTACATCTCATAACCTTACTCTTACCCACATTAACTCTCAACTTCCTTCTCTCACACACCCTTCCAAATTCCCTCACTAGTCGGTCAAGCTTCTCTTCTGTGTCTGCTACCAGTACAGTATCATCCGCAAACAACAACTGATTTACCTCCCATTCATGATCATTCTCGCCTACCAGTTTTAATCCTCGTCCAAGCACTCTAGCATTCACCTCTCTCACCACTCCATCAACATACAAGTTAAACAACCACGGCGACATCACACATCCCTGTCTCAGCCCCACTCTCACCGGAAACCAATCGCTCACCTCATTTCCTATTCTAACACATGCTTTACTACCTGTGTAGAAACTTTTCACTGCTTGCAACAACCTTCCACCAACTCCATATAACCTCATCACATTCCACATTGCTTCCCTATCAACTCTATCATATGCTTTCTCCAGATCCATAAACGCAACATACACCTCCTTACCTTTTGCTAAATATTTCTCGCATATCTGCCTAACTGTAAAAATCTGATTCATACAACCCCTACCTCTTCTAAAACCACCCTGTACTTCCAAGATTGCATTCTCTGTTTTATCCTTAATCCTATTAATCAGTACTCTACCATACACTTTTCCAACTACACTCAACAAACTAATACCTCTTGAATTACAACACTCATGCACATCTCCCTTACCCTTATATAGTGGTACAATACATGCACAGACCCAATCTACTGGTACCATTGACAACACAAAACACACATTAAACAATCTCACCAACCATTCAAGTACAGTCACACCCCCTTCCTTCAACATCTCAGCTTTCACACCATCCATACCCGATGCTTTTCCTACTCTCGTTTCATCTAGTGCTCTCCTCACTTCCTCTATTGTAATCTCTCTCTCATTCTCATCTCCCATCACTGGCACCTCAACACCTGGAACCGCAATTATATCTGCCTCCCTATCATCCTCAACATTCAGCAAACTTTCAAAATATTCCGCCCACCTTTTCCTTACCTCCTCTCCTTTTAACAACCTTCCATTTCCATCTTTCACTGTCTCTTCAATTCTTGCGCCGGCCTTCCTTACTCTCTTCACTTCTTTCCAAAACTTCTTCTTATTCTCTTCATATGACTGACCCAGTCCCTGACCCCACCTCAGGTCAGCTACCCTCTTTTCCTCACGTACCTTGCGCTTTACTTCCACCTTTTTCTCTCTATATTTTTCATACTTCTCTATACTATTACTCTGCAGCCATTCTTCAAAAGCCTTCTTTTTCTCTTCCACTTTTACCTTCACTCCTTCATTCCACCATTCACTGCCCTTCCTCATGCTGCCTCCAACAACCTTCTTGCCACATACATCACTTGCAATCCCAACAAAATTTTCTTTTGCTAACTTCCACTCCTCCTCTAAATTACCAGTTTCTCTTACTCTCACCTCGTCATATGCCATTTTCAACCTTTCCTGATATTTACTTTTTACCCCCGGTTTTATTAGCTCTTCAACCCTCACTAGCTCCCTTTTACATCCACCCACTCGATTCCCCCACTCTTTGGCTACAACCAATCTTCCTTCCACCAAAAAATGATCAGACATACCGTTAGCCATACCCCTAAACACGTGCACGTCTTTCAATCTTCCAAACATTCTTTTTGTTATCAACACATAATCCATTAATGCCCTTTCTACTACTCTTCCATTTGCCACTCTTACCCATGTATACTTATTTTTATCTTTCTTTTTAAAAAAGCTAGCACTTATTACCATCTCTTGTTCAACACACATATCTACCAGTCTCTCACCACTCTCATTTTCACCTATTATTGATATAACCAAAATTCAAACAAAATTATCATTAACTATGATGATATTTACTTGAAAACACACCTTTTATTTTTTTCTGACTAAGGCCTGGATAAAAGACCTAATCCAAGAGACAAGTTCAGCTTGAGTTGGATTATTAATAGGCCTTTATACCATGGTTACATAACAGGAACTGATGATATTCACAAAAGACAACAGCCAATTTCACTGTGTTATTCTGATTATTATACTTATTACATTCTAATAAAAAAAAGAAAAAAAAATCGTCTTTATTCTTTTGAATGACTTATGTATATATTGTTTTTTGCATAAACTGTAATTCACATATTCACTTACATGCACGCTTGTATGATAATTTGAATATGTTAGAATTAACGATAAGGCTCACATGAGACTTTTAAGTCAAGAAAAGTCAGGCTATAGACTTTATATTCCATAACCAGTAACATATCTTTTGTATACACATTAATGCAAAAAAACACAAATACATACAAGCACATGGACAAATACCCTGATATCCATGGTATTTACATAATGTTATACATAGACAAGTCGGAAGACCCATGCCTACATGGCTGAGGACTATGGAGCGTGAAGTAGGAAATGATGAATGGAGAAATATTGATTTAAAAGCTCAGGATAAAGAAGACTGGCGGAATCTAACAGACGCCCTTTGCTTTGATAGGCGTGGGAAGATATGATGATGTTGATGATGATGATGATGATGATGATGATGATGATATGAAGTAGAACCCTTACTATTTAAAGATGCTAATAAATGGATTTCATTTATAAATTTCATCGTCTGTTAATTTGTCGAAGTAAAAAAACTGCGTACTCGAATGTAGGCTTATTATTATTATGATAGTCACTAGTTATTATCAGTTGGCCTAGTAAACCAGATTATTTTGTTTCCCTAACATGCCTTGAATCATCTGTTTTTTCTGAAGTTTTAATATTTCTTTGACCTTTATATCGGGATAAAAAATCAATATAATGTATGAACATTTTGAATATTAACGAGTAAAATATGAACTTCATAACAACTGATAAGAAAAGGGGAAACTATAATTAGACGAGAAAGCTTTAAATATTGAGAAAGAGAGTGAAATATACCAAAGCAAATTTGTATAAAATAAAGTTTTGATGTTAAAAATTTTCTCATATAAAAAAAAATTATGACGATATCAATTTGATAACAAAAGAATAGATTTACTATCTCCCTTATATAATAAAGAGTAATTTTCGCGCTACACATACGAACACAGATATATATATATATATATATATATATATATATATATATATATATATATATATATATATATATATATATATATATATATATATATATATTTATATATATAGCTCTGATAATATTAGGCAACTCGAAAAAAAATAATGCATATGAACACTGAATATCAAAAGGTCTCTGCACTTTGCACTCCCAAGAAAACAGGATGACTACTTTACTTTTAATGAGAACTACTCTTAAATCAACCTCTTACTTCCATTCTTAATCAGGTGATACAAGCAGAGTACTGGAATAGGTATTCGTGATCAAAATAATAAACACTTTACAAATATATATATATATATATATATATATATATATATATATATATATATATATATATATATATATATATATATATATATATATATATATATATATATATATATATATATATATATATATATATATATATTCTATAAAAAATTACCAAATTCAAACAAATCAACACCAAAAATTAATCACTGGAAATATTAAATCTAAGCTAAACTTTAGACTAAGAAAAAAGAAAGTATATCATTTAGAAAATGAAAATACAATCACTTGTTTCACCTAAAATTAATCTATAAAAATATTTATCTTTGACAATCAATAAATAAAAAATACTTTAACACTTATGCAAAATAAATCAGAATTACACTTACATATATTCAACTGTTACTGTTAAGTCCTTGTGATCACACAAGGTTACTGAACGGTTAAACAAAATAATTACACTTCACTGCTTAACCTAAGCTCACATGGCCAGTCACAGAAAACACTTAATCATTATAGTATACTGGTACTCACATATACACGACACTTCTATTAACTTGAACCACAGAAATTCCAATGTTTTAACAAACGCTATTTACATTTGAGAGAAAACACTATGCACGTTCGAGATGTAAACACTATGTACGTTGGAGAGGAAAACCCTATGCACGTTGGAGAGGATATATTTAGTAGCTGAGTAGATGCTGGAGAGGACTGTTGGACAATGGTTCTTCAGAGGGTTAGGCAGGATTTCTTTGTCTCCTATGCATTGTTGGGCCCTTATATATTAACTTAATCCACTCTAGAAATTTCCAATAAATCCTCTTTATTGCGTGAGGGCATGGATCTAGTGGCGTAAGGTTGCCAACTTAGCAATTTGAAGAAGAGCTACTATCATTGTTTGGCGAAGCAACATTCTCAGCTAACTCCACCCGCCTCCTCTTGTAACATTAAAAAATAAATTAGAGCCTTCATGCCTCCTCCAACCACGTGGAAACAGGACGCAATACCAAGCTTGTGTGTGTCATACAGCATACCTTTTAACAAGTTACGTAAGACTTTGTTAAAAAAAAACGTGAAATGAAAATTTAATTTATCAAAATAACATACCCTTACATTTACGGAACTGAATGAAAATACAATTAAAGGAATGATAATAATCTTATGTAATTTTTTTACATTACTTAATCCTACGTAAGTGGAACTTACCTTATGAACCAGCTATACATCTCTTAAATATATAGAAAAAATATGTGAATAAAATATTCTACTTCCATGAAGACCAGCTACGTAAGATAGCTTCCCCAATAAGTTTATTTATTCTTGGCAACCACGTTCACTTTACCTGATATTTGCTTTACATTAATTCAATATGGTTATAAACATAACGACCCCCTATTTAACCTTTGATTATTATTCCTTATTTTATTAATAAAAGTTAAAGGATTGTAATCTGAATAAACAGTAATTTCCTCATTGTGTTGTATATTTACGTAAACTTTTAACTTCCTTATTGCTGTGATTAGTGCTATCAGCTACTTTTCAACAGTTAAGTAGGGTCGTTGATGCTTCTTCAGCTTCGACGACATAAAACAGACAGGGTGAAGAATTCCATCCTTACCTTCTCGCAACAGGACAGATCCATTTCCTTCATCTGATAGTGAATATCTTATTGTAATCCAGTAATTCCAGTATCACTTTCAAAGTTAATATGGCCTTTATCCTGTCGAAGGATTCATTCCACTCGCCGGGCCAAATGAGCTTTTACTTGGGTCTAGTCAAATAATTTAAGTTAGCGACTACAGATGAAAAATTCAGGCTAAACCGTCGGTGGAATCCTGCCATCCCTAAAAATCGTTGTAATTTCTTCCTCGTTGTGGGGGGTGAAGTTTCCCTTATTCTTTTGACGTTAGCAGCTACCAGGGCAATTGGCCTTCTTCACATTCCAAATCCTAAATACCGAACTGTTGCCTTTCCAGATTCTCTCTTCTCCACTTTATTCGTCAGATGTGCTCTTCGTAGCTTTTGAAACACCTTCTCCAGGATTCAGAGATGTTTTTCCGTGATCGATGATTATATTACAATATCATCGATATATAAGCCTATTTCATCAATTGATCCTAGAAGATTATCCCTCGCTTGTTCAAAGGTAGTGGGTGCGTTCATTTGACCAAATGGCATGACTGTGTATTGATACAACTCAAACGTGGTTATAAAGACTTATAATAATTTTCCATTGTTGTCCACAGGAATTTAATAATAGCCTTTTGACAAATTGGATAGAGACGAACCTCGCTTGTCCAATGTTGTCGGGAGGTTGGTCTATGAGGGGCAATGGATAATCATCCGACACACTAATTGAATTAAATTTTCGATAGTCCATACACATCCGGAAATATCTGTCAGGATTTTACCATGGGCCAGCGCGGAGAACTGTAAAGGCTAGAGCTTTGTTCGGGTAATCCGTTTTGTAACAAATAGTCAAATTTTTTTCTCACGATTTCTCTGTGACATGATGACAGTCAAGAAGCGAGTTGTTTGAACAGTCTTTCCGTGGTCTGGAGGTGTATCTCATGCATCATTAAGTTGTTTTTTATCCTATTTTAGGGGAACTTTTAATCAATCGACTTGATTTCACATGCTGCTCCTTGTTCAAATGAGTGAATTTTTCTTCTAAGTTCCGGATGATGGTCGTATTATTCACTTTGCTTATAGACTCTACCTTATATCCATCGTCGTCTTCCATGAATGGAATGGTTTGCGCCATACACACCTGGGAGGCTTCAGTATTTTTTTGTTTAAGTATAGTTTCAATAGGTTAATGTGTACCTTCCTTTGACTTTTCCTTCGTGTGGTTTCAATAAAGTAGGTTCAGTCACTGATCTTCCCCAAAATCAGGAATGGTCCTTGGAACTTGTTTTTGAGAGGAAGTCTCCTTATCGTTAGGAAAACTACCTGTTGTCCTACCGCATACTGTCTATCCTTACTTTTCATAACAAATATTTTCTTAATTTTTCCTTGGCTCATTTTTAGGTTTTGAAATAAAATTTTCTTATTTTATCGATCCCTTTTCTCAAATTCTTGCCATAATCTCCCTCCGTTTCCTATCGATCTTTCCATTTTTCCATCAACATTTTAATCGGTCCTCATACTTCTCGTCCAAACACCATTTCATTCATACTACATCCCATGCTTTCTTGATAAGCATTGTATACCTCAAATAACAATAAAGGTAGTTTGAAATCACAATGATTTTCTGTTTCTTTACAGTACTTGGTTAACCTACTCTTTATGATTTGATTAAATCTCTCAAATGCACCTTAGGTCACCAGGTGATAAACAGTTGACAGTTGTTATTTCACATGCAATAGTTTCGTCACGTGCTGAAACAATTTTGAACAAAAAAATTTTCCTCGGTCACTCTGAACGAGTTATGAAATACCATACTTGGTAAAAAAGTCTAGTAACTTCTCCATGGTATTTTTTCGCTGATGTTTCTGATGGTTGTGGCTTTTTAGTATCATGTCAGTGGACACATTAAGGTTAATGTATATTCATTGCCTTGTTTCATTCTCAGTAACAGTCCCATAATGTTGATCATTATCATGCTTAAGGGTTCTACTCATACTTCAATCGGGTGTAAGGGAGCTCTCTTGATGTACTCGTTAAGCTATCCAGCCATCTGACGAAAGTGACATGCACGGGTATACTGTCTCACATCCTTATGCATGCCAGGACAGAAAAAGTGTTTCGTAATCTTCGCCGTCACCTTTTTTATTCCAATGTGTCCCGTCTCATACTATGGCAATCACCTATCTTCTCACCAGGAAACGATATGTGAGGCATATGCCCCATTCGGCATTCCCCGGGATATCAGCGGGTCTATGCTTCTTCATAAGCAACCGTCTCACACACGACACGGCACATTAATTCTGTTAACGTCGTATCTTTCCATTGCAATCCTATCAGCTCTCATTGGTCTTACTTCTAATTCTGAGTTTTTTTTTATTTTATTTTTTTCCAAACCCATTGCTTCCCTGTCTTCCTGCTCATTTGTCTGCCGTTCCTCTTCTTCGGGCTCTCTAGGGAGCTCTCCTCTTGGGTACTATTAAGGGAAACCACAATTCCATAATTATGTCCTCTAAGTTCATCATTCCTTCGGTTTCTCTTTCTTTTTCCGCAGCCACTTTCTTCATCAAACTCCTAATCGTCCCACAACTAGGAAGCATATACAGGTAGTCCTTCTCGAGTTCAGTCGTAGGACTACTTCAGCAGTTTCTCCGTTACAATGGGACAGGCACAAACGGTGCTCCACCAACCTTATTCCCCAGTAGGATTTAAACTCCATAGAATGCTAATGAACCCTTTACCGCAAAATCAAAATGACCTGTCGCCAACTTACATGACAGTTTCAAACAGCAAATAAAAGTAACTTCTTCACCTCATATTCCCTTAAAATGACCAAATTTCCTTTGAGAGATTTTTCCACCAATTTGTGTACACCTCGTGTCACCACGCTTTGATTAGATAGCCTACCATAACGCGCAGTATCTTGACCGAGATCTACTCGCTCCCATCCAGAGCGGCTAATATACCTTCATGAATATACAGTTTAAAGGCATCCACGCTGTTTGGGGTAGTCTTGTTTGTCGTGTAATGGTTAGCAGGTTTATATTCCTCGTCCACCTTTCCAGTCTGATTCCTCACTTCTTCACTTGGGCTACTAGTTTCGGTTGGTTCGACCAACATTCCTCACTGATATGGTCTTATTTGCCAAACTTATAACAGAAACTACTAATATTCTGCACGTCTTTCACAGCAACTGGAGGAGAGTGATTCTACAATTGTTGCTGTGGTACTATCGCATTCTTCATTGGAACAGTACCAGTGGTACTTACGCTGCAAATGTTAACTTGTTCCCATAGTTATTACTGAACTGGTTTCCATGGCTCGCCGAATACTTGACACTTGGTTGGAACGTCAGTTGAAACTTCATACCCGAAGAGGGTTTACAACTGATAATATTGTAATCTTCACTCACCGAAGCGGCTCTATCTAGTCTCTTCACCTCTCTATCTCTTTCAAGTACGTTCGAATACGTTCAGGAATTCCTTGAAAACATTGTTCAAGCACTAACAGTTTTTCTAAATCTGTCATCTCTATTACTTTGCCAACCTCTAACCATCTCTTAAGGGGACCCTCCGTTATGTCTTACATTTATTTTTCTAATGACTCAAAATACACAATTCCAATATGTTTTACACATTCATAATACCTCCATCAAATTAAAATTTCTACTCATTTGATTAGAAATATATTGATTTATGATCACAAATCATGATTAAGGAAAAAAAGGGTACATTTCTCTCCACTAATAGGACACTCATTGTATTGAAAATTATACCATCAAATTTTCTTCATAGATCGAACAATTCTGTGCGTCAGATTTTAGATTTTCCTTTTTTTTAATGATTTTGTTCTTAATTTTCTTCGTCTAGAGTAAAGTAAAATAATCATGAAAAAAGGAGAAAAGGAAAATCTAAATTGTGATACACGAAGTTGTGGGATGTTTATTCTTCTTTTCAATAATATCTTTTTCTCAAAAGCGAGCAATAAATAAGTTAGAAAAAGTTACTTAACTGTGAATAAGGGTTTTTTTTTTTATTTTTTAAGCTCGCGAAGATTCGCTATGAATTTTCTCTTTGGTTCTTAAAAAAATGAAGATAACATTACTATGATAACTTTAATTTTTACTTTTATTTTTCATTCCTACATAAACGCACTCTAAACGTGGTATCTAAACCCTAAGTTTACTACTACATTTGGCGTTAGGGTGTCAAGTATTGACAGTAGCCTCTCATTGTTGCCAGAGCTTCAGTTAGAATTTTCTAGCTTTGTACACTTTTTCACGTTTCTGTCTCTTCTTGGTTCTATTTTTTTATCTCTGTTTATTTTTTGTTCTTTCTTTGACATTATGTAACATTAGCCTTGCTATAAAGTTCACGATGACGTTGTGAAAACACAATATAAATTCAAACTATAAGTAAACAAACACATTCATGATAACTTCTATAAGTCCTTGGAAACTGTGGC
>NC_090753.1:38003661-38008661 GCF_036898095.1 Palaemon carinicauda | reverse complement strand
ATGTGTACAGTTTTCCTTAAGAATTGAAGAATAATTTTCTGTTTTAAATGTAAGCAATAATTTTTGAATAAAAACACTGTACAGTAATTGATAGCCCTTCTAAATTATCATAGTTTGTTATTGAACATACTTAGTTAAGATAGAATAAATCTAATAATGTACTAAAGAATTCTGTATTTTTTCCTCTCTTTGTGTGACTATCTTTACAATTTAACCTAATAGAATAAATAACAATTTTTATTTAAAATGTCAGAAGTAAAGTCTGAATAAAAACACAGTAAATAAAAGACCTTTTATCAGAGGCTGTTTTTGAAATTATCTATATATTGAACTTAAGCATTTATGCCATGATGACTCAATATGAGTGCAAATGCACATAAGCTATATACTTCTGTCCCCCTTTGGCTGTTCAAATAAATGGTCACCCTATCCATATATCTCATGATCAAAATCTTTAGCTTCCATCCGTTTTGATATCACTTCACCATCCATCGCTCCATCTTCAGTATTTTTGTTTACATCTTTAACTTACTCTTACTCATATTCTCGTTCAGTCTTCTCCCTTTTCAAAGCATTTTAAATTCTTTTTAATTTCAGTCTATTGTATATGGAGGAAGAAGGATTGTAATGGAAATGACTCAAAAAAAAGCGGTTATGGGGCACAATACTAATTTGATTTATTTTCAAACTTACATATATCTTACGCTTCTTTCTTCAATCAAAAATCGCAAATGGAATTACGTTCTTGTTTGTTTGCTTTTACTGTTTCCATTTCTTCTACTCCCAAGAGCTTATTCTACAAGCATATTTGGTAAGAGAATATGGTACACGGACTATTTAGGCTGAGTTAGTTAAGATGCCCCTTCCTCCTTACACTGTGAGTTGTTGGTAATTTTAAATGTATATTAAAATACTTGTATTCTCTGATCCACCTTCGGCAACCCTCTTTTCTTGGGGGCCGAAGTGCTATTTTAGAAAAAAATATGCCCCTCCTATGCCCCACTTAGCTCCGTCACTGATGGGGTAGGTCTATCTTTGCACTAATATCTGTATGTAAAGTGAATGATATTAGAACTATATATGCAAATAAGAAAAAAAAAAACATTTATTAAGAAATAAGGATCTTTCTGTAAGAAAAAATCCAAGGTAATTTCCATGGGAAATGTTGTCTACTTAATATTATCTCCCTATGGTGATATTTGTTAGTAGCAAATAAGTATGAAAGAAATGACTAAAAAGAGAGAGAGAGAGAGAGAGAGAGAGAGAGAGAGAGAGAGAGAGAGAGAGAGAGAGAGAGAGAGAGAGAGAGAGAAGAAAGCTTAGTCGACAACTCTCTCTCTCTCTCTCTCTCTCTCTCTCTCTCTCTCTCTCTCTCTCTCTCTCTCTCTCTCTCTCTCTCTCTCTCAGAGTTTGACATTTCTCAGCCTCCAAGATTTACGCATTTATGCCTACTAATACCCCCTAGAGAAAATCGCCTCGGAGTTGAGCCTCGTGAAATATTATACAGTAAACTAGAATTTAAAGCTTTTAAGTTTAGGAATACTTTTCAAGCTTAAGCATATTATCTGCAGTCAGAGGAACATAGCAGAAATGGAAACGTAATTCCTTGCGCTACTTATTTTTTTGTTATTCGTCCTCATTCTAAAACTTCCAATGATATAAATTTTTCTCAAAGGGATGTGTGGTTTTTTCCTCCTCTGAGAAATCAGTTTACCTATAAATCCTACGTAATTTACAGCTTACCTAGGAATGGTTAAATTCAGTACGTAATGGGTGCCTCGATCTATTTACACTTCGTTTTGATTCACAACAAATGAAATCCGAGGAAGAATGCACTGTTGAGGAACAACATCATCTCCAACCAAGGATATTTTTTTTTTTCATTTACTATGCAAAGAGAGCGGTTTTCTCTCTAATAATTATTATTTGCTCAGCCGTACAAAGTTTCAATTTACAATATTATGAATGCTCTTAATATTAATCCATTCTATAGGTTACCATATTACTTAAATGTATAATTACTCTAGAGAATAATGAGCTTTGTATTATACTCAAAATGGGTATCTACAACAGGATGTAAATGTTTGGATAATTTTGCTGGCTTAGGGTAGGCTCCACATTGTTATTAAGAATATCGGTATTTATATCTTAATAGAAGTCTCTTTACAGTATGCATTGATGCGTGATTACATTCACATCTATGGATTCCAACTGCAAAAATTCGGGAGGGAAAATAATTTTTTCTCTGTCTCGAATTGGAGAAGTAAATATCTATTTGCCAAATTTTATGGGCAATAAAAAAGAATAGCAGAGATAATTCAATGTCAAATGGTTTCAATTCCGTGATATCGTTGTTTACATTTAAAAATTCTTATTTATCAATTCGTTCTAGAAAGATTATGAGTGATTACAATATTGCAGATTAATGGAAAAGTTCCACAATGAAATACCAGCACAACACTTTATCATTTTTCTCTGAAGTTTGATTAGAATCACTAATAGCAACAATTGGCTGATAATTCTCAGCTCGAGAAGCAAGTTCTCTAGGAATCATCCACAAAGTTACTAGCCGTTTTTTATCTGACGTATTTCATCGGGAATAGTTTGATTCTATTAGAGAGAATACCACTGTATACGCTTACTTTTAAGGTAAAATCTACGTTTTAGATCTAAACAGTAAGGGGGGTGATTTGTTTTAATGAAATTTTCTTAAATTGGATAAGTATTGTTTGGCTGTGAGCAATCAGATGAAAATCTCCCTTCACCAATCCGATCTGGCCCGTGTCCATGAATTCTGGTCTAACTCCAAACATGAATAAAGAAATGTCTGAGGCCTTTGTCCTACAGTGGACTAGAGACAAATAGGTTTTTTTTTTTTTTTTTTTTTTCTTTTTTTTGTTAAATAAATATTCCAAACTTGCAAAATAGAATCTATTGATAATTACACTACTAGAAGAGGACTTGTTTTTTTAAATTCTTAATTCAATCCAAAAGAATTGAGGTTTATATAAGCTAAGAGTTATATGTTTATAATTTGGACATTATGAACGATCAATACATCTTTAGAATATTCTTAGCTTACCGATACCAAAATTTTTCCAGGTATTTTTCAGGATTAGTCGAGATTCGAATTTTGATTATAAAAAAAACACTAAAATAAGTAGATAAATACGCTAGATATATCGAAATATGTTATCAAAGAACATTCGCCACAATAAAATAGAAAAAATAAAATAGAAATCATTAAAGAAATCTTTAATTTGTTAACAATTTATTTGCTACATACAACTAGGTATTTCATACGAAAAAAAAAATAAAACCATTTGAAAGTAATTCAATAGTGTAATAATCAATTTCTAAGTGGGTAGTTGGCAACAATGCCAGTTGGGAAAAGGTTTATCTGATTCTACCCCACATAAATTTTATGTGTTAAGTTATCCACACCGGATGTCGCTCAAACATCTGTTGCACCAGTGCATGTCCCGTATTGGATATAACATAAAATTACATAAAAGGATTCGATGGAAACAGTGTATGGGAACATTTCTTAGATCGCCTAAAAGTTTTGAGTAATTTCACAATTATTCTTTATTCAATCGCATTAATCTCGATATTTACTTTTCTGTATTAGTGTGTATTATAGATTACGATTTTTATTTTACATATAAAAGACCGGGAAGACTGGTTTATGCTCTTACTTGATATATATATATATATATATATATATATATATATATATATATATATATATATATATATATATATATATATATATATTTATATATATATATATATATATATATATATATACATAAATATATATATATATATATATATATATATATATATATATATATATATATATATATATATATATATATATATATGTATATATATATATACATATATATATATATATATATACATATATATATATATATATATATATATATATATATATATATATATATGTGTGTGTGTGTGTGTGTGTGTGTGTGTGTGTGTGTGTGTTTGGGTGTGTGCAAGCATGTTTTGGATATCTGTAGATCTAAATAGATTGATAGATTGAATGACAGAGATGAATGTGAATGTAGATATAATCACTTGTATAGCATATACTGTAAATTTATATATATATATATATATATATATATATATATATATATATATATATATATATATATATATATATACATATATATATATATGTATATATATATATATATATATATATATATATATATATATATATAAATTTCTCTCTATATATATATATATATATATATATATATATATATATATATATATATATGTATATATATATATATATATATATATATATATATATATATATATATATATATATATATATATATATAAACTTTTGCAATTGAATGTAGGAACCGAAAAGCAGTCTTAGAGACTTCAGGAATCGAAGAGCAGACAATTATTGAAAATCAGTGTGATATTAAGTACATGAATCAATCAGTTGATAATTTTGCGACATACAGTAACGAGAAGAAAACCATGGATATCAAATGATAAGTGAGATGATATGAAGGGAGACTAAAACAGTTTTCAGGGAAGTAATGAAAGTTACAAAGTACAGCATGCTAAGTATTCCATTATTGATAGTGACATAAAATAAAAAGTCAGGAATGACTGGTGAAAATATTTAAACATGAAAGCAGATAAGGCTGACAAATCTATGAATTCACTCAGTGGCTATGATGTAATAATCAGTCATGACATTATTAATACCTTCAAGGAGACACTGAATAGGAAGCATATACCCGTCAAAAACAGAAATAGATCTGTTATAACGATAATAGACGAAGAAATGCAACGTTGGATGGAACACTTTAGTGAGGGCATGAATAGGAGAGATGAAGGGGATAATTTGATTGATATACCTGAAGCCGATGAAGAACTTATTGTGATTAAGATTAAATTCAGTGTGTTTGAATTTGGAGCCATTAAAAAAAAAAATGGGAAGCCCC
>NC_090753.1:37978661-37993661 GCF_036898095.1 Palaemon carinicauda | reverse complement strand
TATATATATATATATATATATATATGAACCAATTTGGAAACAAAGGTAATAAATTGCATATCTAGTTATCCAAGAGATATAGACCAATTAGAGAAAAAGGTAACGCTTTGCTTATCTAGGTAACCAAGAGATATGTACTAATTCGGAAACAAAGATAACAAATTGCAAATCTTTTTAACAAAGAGTTATGAACCAATTCGGAAACAAAGGTAACACATTGCATATCTAGTTAACCAAGGAATGTGAACCAATTCGGAAACAAAGGTAACAATTTGCATATCTAGTTAACCAAGAGATATGAACAAATTCGGAAACAAAGGTAACACATTGCATATATAGTTAACCAAGAGATATGAACAAATTCGGAAACAAAGGTAACACATTGCATATTTAGTTAACCAAGAGGTATGAACCAATTCGTAAACAAGGGTGACACTTTGCATATCTAGTTAACCAAGAGATATGAACCAATTCAGAAACAAAGGTAACATATTTCAAATAAATCTAGTTAACCAAGAGATATGAACCAATTCAGAAACAAAGGTAACATATTTCAAATAAATCTAGTTAACCAAGAGATATGAACCAATTCAGAAACAAAGGTAACATATTTCAAATAAATCTGCTTATCCAAGAGATATAGACCAAGTAGAGAAAAAGGTAACGCTTTGCTTATCTAGTTAATAAAGAGGTATGAACTAATTCAGAAATATAGGTAACACATTGTATATCTAATTAACCAAGAAATATGAACCAATTCGGAAACATAGATAACAAATTGCAAATCTAGTTAGCAAAGCGTTATGAACCAATTCGGAAACAAAGATAACACATTGCATATCTGGTTAACCAAGAAATATGAACTAATTCAGAAACAAAGGTAGGACATTGCAAATCTAGTTAACCAAGGTATATGAACCAATTCGGAAACAAAGGTAGCACATTGCATATCTAGTTGACCAAGGGATATGAACCAATTCGGAAACAAAGGTAACACATTGCATGTATAGTCAACCAAGAGATATGAACCAATTTGGAAACAAAGTTACACATTGCATATATAGTTAACCCAGGTATATTAACCAATTCGGAAACAAAGGTAATAAATTGAATATCTATGTAACCAAGAGATATGAACCAATTCTTTGACAAAGGTATCAAATTGCATGTATAGTTACCCAAGGAATATGAACCAATTCATAAACAAAGGTAACACATTGCATGTATAGTTAACCGAGGGATACGAACCAATTCGGAAACAACGGTAACACAATGCATATCTAGTTAACCTAGGGATATGAACCAATTAATAACCAAAGGTAACACATTGCATGTATAGTTAACCAAGGGATATGAACTAATTCATAAATAAAGGTAACACATTTCATGTATAGTTAACCAAGGGATATGAACCAATTCATAAACAAGGGTAACACATTGCATGTATAGCCAAGACATATGAACAAATTCGGAAACAAAGGTAACACATTGCATATATAGTTATACCAGATATATTAAACAATTAGGAAACAACGGTAACACATTGCATATCTAGTTAACCAAGAGATATGAACCAATTCGGAAACAGAGGTAACACATTGCATGTATAGTTAACTAAGACATATGAACCAATTCGGAAACAAAGGTAACATATTGCATATCTAGTTAACCAAGACATATGAATCAATTCTGAAACAAAGATAACAAATCGCAAATCTAGTTAACAAAGAGTTATGAACAAATTCGGAAACAAAGGTAATACATTGCATATCTAGTTAACTAAGGGATATGAACCAATTCGGAAACAAAGGTAACATATTGCATATTTAGTAAACCCAGGTATATTAACCAAATTTTAATCAAAAATAATACATTGCATACCTAGTTAACCAAGAGATATGAACCAATACTTTAACAAAGCTATCACATTGCATATCTAGTTAACCAAGAGATATGAACCAATACTTTAACAAAGCTATCACATTGCATATCTAGTTAACCAAGGGATATGAACCAATTCGGAAACAACGGTAACACAATCCATATATGCAGTACTTAATCCAAAGGTATGAACCAATTCGGAACCAAAGGTAAAACATTGCATAACTCGTTAACCAAGATATAAGAACCAATTTGGAATTATACACACACACACACACACACACACATATATATATATATATATATATATATATATATATATATATATATATATATATATATATATATATATATATATACATAATTATATATATATATATATATATATATATATACATATATATATATATATATATATATATATATATATATATATATATATATATATATATATATATGTATATATATATATATATATATATATATATATATATATATATATATATATATATATATATATATATAAATATATATTACACCCCGTTTGTGAAACTACCCAATTCATGAAATGAGAAAACCATTTGACCCCTTCATGAAATGGGCAAATGACCAGTCCATTTCATGAAATGTACAAATAATATTTTGCTCAATACATGAATTGAGCAGCCATAAAAAACGAAAAATTATATTCCATTCAGATATAAATACAACAAAAGACTTAGAGGGAAAAAAAAACAGGGAATTAATATTTTTTTTATAATTTTTCTTTATCAGAAAAAAATACAGAAAAAAAGGAAATTCTTCCTTCTTAATTAAAAATGACTATACAAATACAAAATTACCAAAAACCGTTGATTAAGATTATCAGAGCATCTGTGGCTGTTGCAAGCACTGGTGCACCCTAGGCCCGCTTTTAAACAAAAATACCTTTTAGATAAGCAGTTGCTTCTTCATTGATATCTTTGGTAGCCCTGTCCACCACAAACACCCTGCTCGAACTAGTTTGCGAATGCTTAGTAGTTCTGGTGGGGTATTTTCTGCCCCAAATCCTTTGTAATGAAGAAATTAAAACTGGTTTCTTGCAAGTTTTCATTTCATAACTCCTCTTTTTTGTCCCAATCACATATCCATTGTCTTCAACCACCAATAGAATGCATACTAAGTTTGAAAGATCTTCTTTACCATGGTCAAATTAAGAAACAGGCATTGACATATTGTCTCTATCACCAACTGCTCGCAGTGATCTGGTGCTTCTTGATAATTTTAGAGTTGCTTGTCATTGAAAACCAAGATTTGCTTTCTTTGCTGTACATATTGCTCGGTGCATTTGAGTGTCTACCGCTGGGTGTTCTTTACTTTCAGGGTTTACAGAAATGTACTATGCATATCAGAACCCGTGTTATACTGTTTTTCGCAAATATCTTCTTTACAAACAACGGGATCAATGTGACATTTTGGCACAGCTTCTTTGACACAGTCTGCTAATTTATGACACTACACTGCTTTGCCAAGTATGATTAATTATTGAGCATACTCTTGGCTTTCAAGCATAAGTTGGCGAGAGCCGAGTAGGCATTCGGACAATGGATCTCCGTGTGACGCGTATAACAAGCGCTCTCTCTCTCTCTCTCTCTCTCTCTCTCTCTCTCTCTCTCTCTCTCTCTCTCTCTCTCTCTCTCTCTCTCTCCACACACACTCACACACATTCTGTACATACACACTGTACGTATTATATGTAGGTGCTAATGATATATAGTTTCAAATAGAACCTATTGGGTCACCAATCATTAATAAAAAGGTTTAAAGGTTTAATTGTAGATTTAAGTGTTTTCTTTGACTTTAATCATGAGCCACGTAGCTCGGTGGGGTTGGGGCCAGCTTTTGTCACGAGCTACTTGGCTCCGGCCCTCTTAGAGAAAATGTTATTATTTGCTATATCAATTATATTATTTTAAGGTTGGAGATTTAAAATGCATTATCAGTTTAAATAACTTATATTGTTTCAGAAGTGATTGGTGAAAATAAAATATCGGAAATGACATGCAATGAAAGTGTTCATTAGTGCATTATTATAGTGAGGTGGTATGTAGTAGGTAGGGTATAAAAGATTATACTATTAACACATTGTTTATTCTAATTATCTGATTCGGTGTCAATAACCTTAGATGTCAGGATGACCCAAAACTCTTAATCAATCAATAAATCAATCAAGATAGCTGGGCAAGTCTCTCACTTCCAAGCCAACCCCCATTCCTAGTGAGGATTACCCCATGCTAAGAGGTCCGAGTCTAGCTGGCTTCACCCTCCCAAAGGCAAAAGGAAATATTTCCTTAGCATTGACTCTTCGTATTATTACGAATTTATTCGTCGTTTCAAGACCTGATGTCCAACACCTTACAGGTGTTCACCAGGTAAACTCTTCAAAAAATTATTACTCTCGATATCTGTTCAATCAATCTTTTGCATATGTACTTCATAACAGTGAAACATTAAAACCTCGAACATGTTGGGATGGGGGTAGAAGGATATAATCGGGGGGGGGGGGGGGGGGGGGCGCGTTAAATATGATGGAGTAGAGGTGGCAATTGGGTGATCTTAATGTATGGCTTGACGAGGTTTGCTTATTAACATTTATGAAGTGATGATGATGATCATCATAATAACCCCATTGATAACAATTAATATTAATGATTCCAACTCGGAATGAAAACAGCCATATATATTTATAATATTGGTTTTAGGTGGTCACTGAACATCTTTGGAACATGGGATCTTCACCCAAAAGAAATAAAAATCCAACACAAGCTTACAAAGTAGTTAGCGGTTTTGTATGATTCTTGGGCATATACAAATAACATGAAATACTGGATACAAGTAATATATATATATATATATATATATATATATATATATATATATATATATATATATATATATATATATATATATATATATATATATATATATATATATATATATATATATATATGTCTTACTTATAACTATAATCGAACAGTTAAACATGTTTTTTTTTCAAAAAGGCCCATAAAAGAAACACAGGAAATATAAATAAATCACACTATATTTCGGTCAATAATCATCGCCCCTCTTCAGGATGTAAATAAAAATGAGGAATACAGTGGAGAGTGACGGTTTATATATGAAAGCAAAAGGGTGTGTTCAATTGTTCTATAGTTGTTATAATTGCTGGAAGGATTAGCCAAATTTAATTACATCCAGGTGCGTCTTCTTATTGTTGAGCCGCTCGGAGGAAGTCTTGACCTCTGATGCATATCTGGTGGTCGGTCTCCGTGGATTATCTTCTTAATGTTAGGGTTGAGAAGAGTATTGTCCACTGTGTCAGCTTTCCATTGGTCGCCTGATAGGTTCATTGTATATATATATATATATATATATATATATATATATATATATATATATATATATATATATATATATATATATATATATATATATATATATATATATATATATATATATATATATATATATATATATATATTTGGGCTCAAGCCATGTCGTCCTGATGGAAGTTCATATAGGGTAGCTTCCTAGGGTATATTACAACTACGGCGATATTCCCAGAGAATTTACCTTAAGGTACCAGAATTCTAACTCCTAGAGCGAGTATCCCTCGTGAAAGGGATATTGCGACATATCAGAGGACGTATTCTAGACACGTCACATGGCAATCTACGACCTGAACAGAGATTTCGTCTCGTAGGAGGTGATTGACGAGATACGAATTCGGGAAAGAAAAAGGGGAGCCGCTCCCAAGGCTTCCCTATCCCCCGATTCGTATGCGTGCCTGGCGCCAATCCTGGCGCCATCTGTATTCCTTTTTGCGTAGCTTAACAACTCGGTGTTTTTTTCTGTTTTTCTCGCAAATCTTGGATTTATTCAGCTTTTCATGGCTTCTCCGTCTTCGTTGGCCTCGGATAAGTTGAGTATAGTGTCTGTTATGTATAAATGTAGGCTCTTGGTAAAATTTTGAGTGATTAATAGGATTAATCTTTGATACAAGAGCCGTAGCCTACCAGAGGTGTCCTGGACACTGTCACTCGCTAGGTATAAATTAGTTAGTCAGAGTGACATTCCTGGTTGTTTTGCTTTAATAAATTTTAGTTATTTAGCTTTACATAGGATTTCCTTTCGTGCTTAGTATTATTTGGCGAAGTATTCGCCATTCTGGCCTACGCTAGGCCATGTAGCCTAGTCGTTTGGTCCTAGTACTTCATGCATGATTTTGGTTTTTCCGAGTGTAATTAAAATTTTATTGAAGCTTTAGGCTATATTTTATACATTTAAGACTGTGTGGAATATTTCCAAGATTGTATACGTGTGAGTTTCGGTGAATTAGGTAATCGATTCTCTTGGTGCCTAGGCTAATTGCTTATGGAGCCTTAGTATACTTTATCATACTCCCCGGTTGCTTTCTTTTCTTCGGAGAAGGTATACAATCCCTTTTCCTCTGTTTAAGCCTTGGGCTTATCCCTAAGTGGTTTTTTCCGAATTTATTTTCGATAAAACTATACTATGGTGTTACTGTACCTTCCTGTTCCAATAAGTCTGGTTCAAAGAGGGATAGAACAACAGAGTTTTTAGTCTGAGTCCGTGTTGTCTGGCTTAGGGCAGAGTCTCCCTCGCTGACCTAACATTTACAAAGGGAGCTTAGCTCCCTTAGGTCACTACCGAAGGTTTCTGTAAGTTATGATTCCTTCTTTTGTGATCGACCAGACTAAGTCCTGTTGCTGTTCTCGGGGGAGGATAAGTTCTTCCCTTGGGAGTAGCAACGCCTTCCTTGCTTTGGTGCTCTGGAAGCTGGCAAGTATTGCTGGCCCTTTCACTTAGATCTCCCTTAGGCTAAGACAAAGTTCTTGGCTGCGGGTGATCTGTCACTAAAGCAAGGTTGGCAGGACCCTCTTGTCCCTTCCCCCTCTATCTCTGTAATGGCCTAGCCATTACTGTACTGTACCTTGCCGGCCGGCAGAGCTGGCCGGCAGGGGTATTACTGTACTGTACGTCGTTCTACTTCTGGACCTAGTATAGGTTGGGATGTGGAATTGACTAAGCCCATTGCCGGCCGGCAGAGATGCTGGCCGGCAAGGGTCTTATGTTTTCGAGTGCTGCCCGGACCTCTCTTGGTCCCTCATCCATGCCTGCCGGCAGAGCCGGACGGCATTGGTCAAGGAAGCCTGAATTATGTTTCTCCCCTTCCTTATATGCACTCTTTCGGTTGCCGGGCTTGGGGGGTTGTGTACACTCTTATCCCGGCATCCATTCTATTTTCTTCTAGTGCTGTACCTGTCCCGGCTGCCGGCCTATGAGGCCGGCAGCCGGGCAGGTGTAGTCTTCTGGTTCTTTTGCTGCCGGCTGGCATCGGTCTTGTACCTTTGCCGGCCGGCTTATGTCAGTCCTTGTCTGCCGGTCAACAAGAGTGTGGCCGGCAGCTGGGTACTACCTTGTGTAGTTGCCGGCCAACACTGGCTGTTGCCGGCCGGCAGTTGCTGCCGACCGGCACAGGCATTTGAACTAGAGTGCTGCCGCCCTATAGCTGTTAAGTAGTATACTTTAAAGCTAGTTGTGGTGTGTGCCGGCCGGCAAAGGCAGGCCGGCACACATCCTCCTATACTGTACTAGTATTCTTCTGTATAGCATATACAGTAAGAAGAAAACTATAGTAAAGGTTTAGTTACAGCACTGTATCTTCTAACACTATTGTGTCTTCTTGCACAGCCCTTTGCTGTTGCCCTCAGATAGGAAGCAGAGTTCTTCCCTGTCTATTATCCAGGGTTTTAAAATCATTGCCTAGGTGTGAGCTCCACCTGTTTCCTCTGGAAACCTTGCATTGGTTACTCTAGAAGAGATAAACCATTTTGATTTTATTATCTGGAAGGCTGCAGCAATGGGTTGTGAGGGAAACACAAGTATGTGTCTTTCCTTTCTGAATTGTTATGCTATACTATGCATATCCAGTGATACATAGTTCACTTGATACTCATGGAAATTTCTTCTCTTTACAGAAGGACACTCCAAAGTGGGGAAGTGCTTTCTGCAATGTCAGCAGCAAGAACCTCTGCGGACATGAGTTTTGTAGGAGACACGCAGCATACGCTGTCTCCAAGGATGATCTCCGGTATTGGGACCCTCAGGTATGTACTGTGTGCACTAACCTGATTAATGAGACATTTAAATAGCTAGGAAGAAGCTTCGTACCTGGGTAAGGGGCTTCCAAAAGAACACTTCTGGCCCTTATCTTCCAAGTGAGAAGATGAGGGCGTATCTTTTCCCTAAGGCATCAGCTGATGCAGTGATTCCCCAGCCTCAAGAGGAGATCCCCTAAGTTCAGATCCAGGTGGATGCTGAAGTCGCGGTCGCGATGCAAGACATCCAGCTAAATGACAGGATATCTGATGTGGACGGGTGTCAGGAGGAAGACCTCCTGGCAGAAGCCCAGGATGAAGTTCAAGCCCCTCTACATCGGCCGGTCTCCCAGTAGAGCTGGGACAGGCCCTCTCTTCTATTGTTGGAATGATCCAACAAATGCAGAAGGAGAATCAGGAGAAGGCGGCTGCAATGGAACTGCGAATGCAGTGCCTTGCAGAATCACATGGGCCCCAGAAAAAGTTCAATGTGAAAGACCTTCCCTTGTGCTCAGATGCTAATCCATGGAGGTATGCTGAGCACATGCCGATGACGACTGGAAAGTTCGTCATCTCGGATAAGCTGGGCTCAGTTCCCCTGGAGGGTGGAATTCTGGCCCAGCAAGGCATCATATCCGGACTGTTATGTCCGACTGAGGAAGGAACCAGCTTCAAAGGAGGAGACAGAGCCGAAGGAGGTCATAGTGATGGACCATGCTAAGGCTCAAGCTCTACTTTCATCCTCGATGAAAGAGAGGGGCTTCTCTAACTCAAAGGTAGCTGCATTGAATAGGAAGCTCCCTTCCTTTGTGTCCTCGCCTACTAGAGCCTTCCCCCTTTTACAGAAAGGGTTTCTGGCTGTACTAAAAGCATTTCGAGGCCGGCAAGTCTTGCCCCTCCCTAGAGGAGTGTAAACCCTTGTCGCTGGCCCTGCCTATGGACCACAAAGACTGGAAGGACGTCCATCTTACGTTCTCAGTGGGAAAGTTGGAGGCTGATATTGCCGGACGTCAGTTCGGCAAGGACCTCCCTAAGCTGTCTGACTTTCTTTTGCGAAGTGAGTTCGATACAAAAGAAAGACTGACTGCCTCAATGTCTCTTCAGACTACTCTCGAGACGATGGCAAGTGACCCCAAGGTCCATGAAATGTTCATGGTAGTGGCCAAGCCTCATCTGGCCACAGTGACGAAGGACCTTTATGGCTTCGTCAAGGCAAGGAGAGCTTGTAGGGAGTTCGTGTTTACCTCGGCTACGGTGAGGCACGAGCTAAAGAAACTAATCTCTTCCAACATTTGGGGAAAAGACCTTTTTCCCTACCGACTTGGTCAAAGAAGTTTTTGATAAAGCCGCCTTGGAGAATAGAAACCTTTTCCAGAAGTGGGGCCTGGCTATCAAAAGAAAGTCTTCCCCGGATGAGGGTCCTCAACCAAAGAGGAAGACTATGATGACTAGGCTACCGTCTCGGCCAGCCAAGCCTCTTAGACAGCAACAGCAACTGCAATTGCCATTGCCCCCAGTGCCCCAGATCGTGGCTCAATCCCCAACCACCTTTCAGTGGGTACCCCAGGCCGTGTCGACACAGTCCACGGCATTCACCCCAGCGTTCGAAGGGCAGTCTACTTCCTTTCGAGCAAAGCCTAGAGGAGCAGCCAGAGGCTCGTCTAGACGCCCCTCAAGGGGAAGGGGATTCAGGGGTGGTCGTGGTCAGGAAGGCAAGACCTCAGGACGGCAGTCCAAGTGAGGTGATACCAGTAGGAGGGAGACTTCTGAAATTTCGGGATCGGTGGACCTTCGATCCCTGGGCCCACAGCCTACTCAAGAATGGACTGGGTGGGAGCTGGTACAGCACTCCACCCCCGTACCTTCGGTTTTTCCAACACTCCACCCCCGTTATGGAGGAGTACGTTCAAGAACGGTTGGAGAAAAAGGGTGAAGCCCATCAATTTCTAAGGGAGGCTGTTTTGTGTTCCAGAAAGACTCGGAAAAGCTCAGAGTCATTCTGGACTTGTCGCCACTTAACAAGTTCTTAGTGAATTGCAAATTCAAAATGCTAACACTGCAACACATAAGGACCTTACTGCCCAAGAGGGCATATTCCGTCTCTATAGACTTGTCAGATGCCTACTGGCACATTCCAATTAGCCATCGACTCTCCCCCTACCTAGGGTTCAGGCTACAACGAAGACTATACGCCTTCGGAGCCATGCCATTCGGGCTAAACATAGCCCCAAGGATTTTTACGAAGCTTGCAAGCGTAGCTCTCAAACAATTTCGCCTAAAGGGAATTCAGGTAGTAGCCTACTTGGACGACTGGTTGGTGTGGGCAGCATCCGAGACAGAATGCTTGCAAGCTTCCAGTCAAGTGATCCAGTTCCTAGAGTACCTAGGCTTCAAGATCAACAGAAAAAGTCTCGACTTTCTCCATCTCAAAAGTTCCAGTGGCTAAGATCCACTGGGACCTTTTGTCAAACCGTTTCTCCACCCCGGCGAAGAAAAGGAAGGAGATAGCGGGTTCTGTCAAGAGACTTCAAGATTCCGAAAGGATATCAAGACACGAGCAGGAGAGAGTACTGCGCTCTCTCCAGTTTGCTTCGGTGACAGACCCAGTGCTAAGAGCACAGCTAAAGGATGCAATCGGAGTTTGGAGAAGTTATGCATCAAACGCGTGAAGAGATCTGAGAAGACCAGCCGCTTCGGCTAAGTACTCTTCTCAGGCCTTGGTCCCAAGCCAGACATCTAAAGAAGTCAGGTTCTTCTTCAGCCACCTCCCCCGTCGGTGACGATTCACTCAGACGCCTCAAAGGAGGGATGGGGAGGTCACTCTCATCGGAAAAAAGTCCAGGGGACTTGGTCCAGGCTATTCAAGACCTTTCTCATAAAACTTTCTAGAAGCTAGGGCAGTGCTCCTTACCTTAAAGAAAGTCTCCCCGCGTCATTCGTTCCACATAAAGTGGTAATAGACAGCGAGGTAGTTGTAAGATACTTGAATCGACAAGGATCGAGGTCACCACCTCTCAACCAGGTGATGTTGGCCGTCTTCCGATTGGCGGAAAAGAAGAAGTGGTACCTGTCGGCAGTTCACCTTCAAGGAGTCCGCAATGTGACAGTGGACGCTCTATCCAGGTTCACACCGATAGAGTCGGAATGGTCCTTAGACGCAGGATCATTCTCCTTCATTCTGAATCAGTCCCAGAACTGCAGATAGACCTCTTTGCGACGAAAGACAACAAGAAGTTGCCCCTGTACGTGCCCCGTACGAGGACCCCTTAGCGGAAGCAGTGGACGCGATGTCCCTCGACTGGAACAGATGGTCCAAGATTTATCTGTTCCCTCCTCACAACCTTCTGTTGAGGGTCCTCAACAAACTGAGATCCTTCAAAGGGTAGCGGCAATAGTGGCCCACAAGTGGCCGAACAGCGTGTGGTTCCTCCTGGCATTGGAACTGTAGCTGAAGTTTGTACCACTACCAGATCCAGTTCTGACCCAGCGAGTCCAGAAGTCAACTGTCTGCGCTTCATTACAGAAAACCCGGACCCTGCAGCTCATGATTTTCTCTCCTTAGCGGTGAGAAAGCGTTTCGGGATTTCGAAAGCCAGGATAGACTTCCTTGAGGAATATAAATGCAAATCTACTAGAAGGCAATATGAGTCATCTTGGAGAAAATGGGTGGCCTTTTGTCAAGGCGAAGATTCCGCAGGAGATCTTGACAGACTTCTGCTTATCTTTTTTCCCCACCTCCATGGTCAAGGGTTGGCAGCGAACACGATTTCAGCGTGTAAGTCTGCTTTGACAAGACCCATTCTATATGCCTTCCAGGTCGACCTAGGTAACGAGATCTTTAATAAAGTCCCGAAAGCCTGTGCTAGGCTCAGACCTTCAGCACCTCCAAAGCCCATTTCATGGTCTTTAGACAAGTTCTTCATTTCGCTTCTCTGTTAAGCAATGAAGAGTGTGCGTTAAAGGATTTGACACAAAAAGTTATTTTCCTATTTTGCACTCGCGTCCGGGGCCAGGGTTAGTGAGATTGTAGCCTCTCGAGAGAGGCAGGTCGTGTTCAGTTCCTGGATGGGGAAGAACTGAACCTGTTTCCGGATCCTACGTTTCTCGCCAAGAAGGAGTTATCCACCAACAGGTGGGGTCCCTGGAGAATCTGCCCTCTGAAAGAAGATGCATCTCTATGTCTAGTAGAATGCCTAAAGGTCTATCTTCATAGAACTTCAGACTTCAAGGGTGGTCAACTATTCAGGGGAGAAACATCAGGCTCAAATTTATCTCTGAATCAATTCAGAGCGAAAATCACATATTTTATTCGCAGAGCGGATCCTGACAATACACCCGCAGGTCACGATCCGAGGAAAGTTGCCTCATTCTTAAATTTCTTTAATTGTATGGATTTTGAACATCTCCGTTCATACACTGGCTGGAAGTCTTCCAGAGTGTTCTTTCGCCACTATGCGAAGCAAGTAGAGGAACTAAAAGAGATCTGTGGTAGCAGTGGGTCGCGGTGTTAACCCTACTGTTTAACTCTGCGAGGAACAGTGGTCTTAATTGGGACGATTAATTCCAGGGTGAGTGTGTAGTTACATACTGTACTACAAACTAAGTGAGGGCACTGTGTTGCCCATCCAGACTGTTCCATTTCCGAAGGTGAACCTAGCATAAGTGCAGACATGTGTGCCGAGCGTTTCTAACGCTAATGTCATTGATTTGTAATACAGGCTTTTATGACTTTGATACCTCGGTATCTTAAAAGTGGCATCTAATGTTTTTTCTTTCAGACAAACAAGCTCTGTTTACTATCATACTTATGCTTAAAGTTTTGGGTTATCCTCTTCTTATATATATATATATATATATATATATATATATATATATATATATATATATATATATATATATATATATATATATATATATATATATATATATATATATATAATTGTGGTTAACCTGTCTATTTATTGCCAGTCAATAATCTGGTTCTTGAGAACCTTGCGTCTCCTTCACCTGTGTCAATTTATTGGTATAATTGAGCATTCATTCTATGTACCTTATCTGGGATAATTCTAATAGAATTGTTCCTTATGCAAGCTATGTTGCATTGGTTTTCCTCCTATGCGGATATAAAACCTTTGTCCAATACAAGTATTGTGCGGAAAACTGGTCGATATTTCATATTGACGCAGTGGTCCTTTACAAACTATGCTTTACTTAATATAGGGCGAGACCACTATATTAGCTTGCATGGTATTCATACATAGATATATGTACTCTTCGAGACTTTTCCAGAGTCTAGTAGGACTCTTCCCTGTAGGGGGCAGGAAGCTCTAACATAGTTTATAGTTAGTTGAAAAGATGTATAACGGTAACATCTTAGGTCTCTAGGTCTAGTCGACCGGGAAAAAATTACCTCCGGGGAGTACGGCACGTTCTGAGAATCCACAGATACAGTAATGCTCTGGTACACTTCCATCAGGACGACATGGCTTGAGCCCAAAAAACGGATTTTGAGTGAAGCAAAAAATCTATTTTTGGGTGAGATGGCCATGTCGTCCTGATGGACCCGCCCTTGCCTTTCTAAGAAAGGGCTGTAGGACCCCTCCCTACATACAGTATCTGTAGCACCTCGTGTATGCTACAAGGAATACAGATGGCGCCAGGATTGGCGCCAGGCACGCATACGAATCGGGGGATAGGGAAGCCTTGGGAGCGGCTCCCCTTTTTCTTTCCCGAATTCGTATCTCGTCAATCACCTCCTACGAGACGAAATCTCTGTTCAGGTCGTAGATTGCCATGTGACGTGTCTAGAATACGTCCTCTGATATGTCGCGATATCCCTTTCACGAGGGATACTCGCTCTAGGAGTTAGAATTCTGGTACCTTAAGGTAAATTCTCTGGGAATATCGCCGTAGTTGTAATATACCCTAGGAAGCTACCCTATAGGAACTTCCATCAGGACGACATGGCCATCTCACCCAAAAATAGATTTTTCGCTTCGCTCAAAATCCGTTATATATATATATATATATATATATATATATATATATATATATATATATATATATATATATATATATATATATATATATATATATATATATATATATATATATATATATATATATATATATATATATATATACTCTTCTACCCTTAGCAATAAGAAAGTGGCCACTGAACAATCAAAATACAGTAACACTTTGGCGACTATTCGGTGCAATATATATATATATATATATATATATATACTCTTCTACCCTTAGCAATAAGAAAGTGGCCACTGAACAATCAAAATACAGTAACACTTTGGCGACTATTCGGTGCATATGTAGGCAAAGGGAAAATTAACCGTAACCAGAGAGAAGGACCCAATTCATTACTGTTTGGCCAATCAAAAGACCCCATATCTCTCTAGTGGTAGGATCTTATGGGTGGCCGGTGCCATGGCCAACCTACTAGATTAGGAGATTTTCAAACCTTTCTTACTACCCACTCAAGCATTAGCCATGGATGAATATATACAGAGTTGTGCTACTTTGTGGTCTGCTGAATATGAGCAGATGGTAATTACAATTTTGAAGAGAGGGAAGATTGAACAAACGCTTATAAGATTACCAAATTTTGAAAGCTTTTCAGGTTGTCTCTCTTAATGAAAAAGAATAGGTTTAAAAAGCCTAATGGTAAATATACTTAAACCAAAGTATCAGTCACAGAAATTATGCAAGAAGACTATTTTAGAACTGGCTATGGTGGTGAGAAGAAGACTTACAAAAATATTTGTGAACTATATGGCACCATTCCAAAATCAATTGTTTCACAATATATCCACTAATGTGAACGCATTGTTGAAAATTATTTCAGAAAGGAAACTGCAACAGGAGTTTTTATCAAACCTCTATCTGCAAGTGACCTGAATGAAAGAGCCTAAGTTGATCTAGTAAATATACAGACCAT
>NC_090753.1:37958661-37968661 GCF_036898095.1 Palaemon carinicauda | reverse complement strand
AAAGCTTTACGATTAACACCTTTAAGTATGTTTACTGTATTATGAAAAAAAAATAATGGTAATGTAAAACCTTTATCTTTAATTCTTTTGCATTTTACCTGTTACAGACAAAACATTATAATCTTGAATATAATAGTATAGGCCTGAACTAATTAGTTTTAAAAAAGAAATGTATTAAAAAATGAGGGTCACACTATATGCATATGATCAGCGGCAAAGCTCCTCACAAATGAAGCTATATATATATATATATATATATATATATATATATATATATATATATATATATATATATATATATATATATATATATATATATATATATATATATATATATATAAACATTCATGATTTGAATCAATATAAAGATCAACCACACTGGCATTGAATACCGAATTCTATCTTGGGAATATATATACACTTGAATTCATTTATGGTAATAGCTCCTGGTGGGGCATGGATTGGAACCCTGGCTTTCTCTGTCAAAACCATGACTGCGATGATAGCCCAATTGTTACAGTTCTCGCAGGAATAATTTCGGCTGAAAAGGCATAGGCTCCAATTCCTGCCCAGCAAGAAGCGATTTTCATAAATGAATTCAAGTGAATATATATTCCCAAGGTAGAATTCGGTATTCAATGATAGTGTGGTTGATCTTTACATTAATTCAAATCACAAGTGTTGCCTATATATATATATATATATATATATATATATATATATATATATATATATATATATATATATATATATATATATATATATATATAAATATATATATATATATATATATATATATATATATATATATATATATATATGATAAATATTGCACATTTTTACGTGTTTTTCATATTCAAATAAGCCATATATATTTTGATATATTAATGTCTGGATTCTCTTAACGACCTCGGGATCAGAGCCCCAGGCGAAATCTCACAAAGACAAGAGCTTGGCTCCGGCCGGGAATCGAACCCTGGTCGGCAAGCTTATATAGACAGTGACTAACCCATTCGGCCACTGTCTATATAAGCTTGCCGACCAGGGTTCGATTCCCGGCCGGAGCCAAGCTCTTGTCTTTGTGAGATTTCACCTGGGGCTCTGATCCCGAGGTCGTTAAGAGAATCCAGACATTAATATATCAAAATATATATGGCTTATTTGAATATATATATATATATATATATATATATATATATATATATATATATATATATATATTGGAAGTATATATAGCTTCATTTGTGAGGAGCTTAGCCGCTGATCATATGTGTATAGTGTGACACTCGATTCTGAATACAATATATATATATATATATATATATATATATATATATATATATATATATATATATATATATATATATGTGTGTGTGTGTGTGTGTGTGTATGTGTATATATATATATATATGTAATAAGTGAAATAATTATTATTACATGTGTAAAACACATGATGTAATATGTCATTTTGGATGAAGATGCTAGCCGTGGGATTTGCTGTAGTCACTAAAATCATAAACAGGATGCACAATGCAGCCTCAGCAATGTAACATTTTTCTTAAACGTCAAAACCAATGCATCAGTGTGTGAAAGTTTGTGACGTCACCGGATGCAGGTGTCTTCCAAGATTGTGATAAAATTGCTACATCAACTAAGCATACGATATCTGTGATATCGATAATTTAATCAGTTCATATCTATACTTCACCAGAATTGGTCATCTGACCAAACCAGCTCCCTCCTATGATGGAAATGTTTAACTCTGTTGTTTTTAAACAATAAATACTTTTAAAGCTAATAAGATGTACTTCGTTATCCAGCTTTACACATCTTAAACAACACATACTCAATGTGTGCTTATAAAAGTAGCACACTTATAAATGGTGGCAGCGGTTAAACTCTACGAATCAGAGAAAGATCTTCAAGTAACTATAATATTAAACTCTAAGAATTAGAGAAAGATCTTCAAGACTTCAAAATAAAAGCTTTAAAACCAGAGAAAGATCTTCAAGAACTCAACGTTATCTACATGTATCTACAATTTTGATTAAGTAATATAGTCCATCGGAATATTTAACATTTAATGAATGTTATGAATACAAACCAATGAACTGGATCTTCAATCAACATCCTAGGAAACCCAAGGACTGACGTTCAACGTTTGCAAAACATATCCAGGAAGCACTACATTCAACAAGAAACTCGAACGATACATCGCTAACAAGACATCAAGAGAGAGAGAGAGGATGTGTTGACATCACACAGAACTATATATAAGCTAAGTACAAATTTTTGAATTCATTCCAGTTTAGGCAGTGAATTGTAGTTATCACGAGTCGTTAGTCGATTATTACTGGGGTGAGTGATTTGCTATTCTTTTATTTCCTTTCATTAAAGGAAACTGTGTTCAACTCCGAATTCTCATCTAGAATTTTTTCTCTTTTTGTGCTAATTCCTTTTTCTTTCAGAAATTCTCAGGAAATGGCTTGGGATTAGTAACATTGTTTGGGGAATTTTATTATACATATGCGTTTACGCAGTGGACGTCTGTACTCATATAGATATTTTGATAGAATTGCAAGGGGTCGAAGAGCTAGGAAAAGAAATACAGCAGTCATGACTCCCCCTGTGAGCCCAACCCCTGGACCTAGTGGCGTAGGCCAGACTAATCCTCCTCCAATTGTTACACTTGTAAATGCCAGGTAAGCAATCCTTCCTTTTCAGGGTCGGGTCAATGGGTTCTTGCCACAAAATGTGGAGTCTTGGATTTCATCCGTCGATGCCCATTTAAATGCCAAACAAATCGTAGACCCTTTTGTACAATTACAAGAAGTTAAAAGTTTTATAGATTTTTCTAAGGGGGATGCGAGTGCGTATTTAAGAGGTGTTTCATTTCAAGAAGCAGTTACCTGGGATGATTTCAAAGTTAGGTTACGCGCGGTCTATGGGGGTGAGGAAGCCTTGGATGTAGTATTAACGTTACGAAATACACTTAATCAAGCCACTATGAATAGGCTTAATGTTATTGAGAGAGCAGCTCTCATATCTGATAGGCTTAATGAATATCAGGATATTTTAGGTAATTCCACTTGGGTTACTAGGGATAACATCTCCGTGAAAGATTTTTTACGACTAATGTATTTAACTTGCATGACACTTATGTTGCCTGAAGCTTTAGTGCGGTGTTTTGATAAGAAGTTAACGCCTGTAATTACGGAATTGGATGTATATAAACAGATAAAGAAACACATGTCCAAGTGTCCAGATCTCGATCCCGTGTTAACTCAAGTTTTTGCAAAGAATGAAACAAAGCCACAAACAGTGAACGTAGTTAGTAGTCAAGTAGCGGGAATGACGTGTTATAATTGCAAACTTCAAGGTCACTTAAGCGCGGACTGCAGAACGACATTCTGCTCGATTCATAACAGTGCAACTCATTCATACAGTCAATGTTACTCACGTAAGACACAACAGAATCCCAGAAATACACAGTCAATTCCACAGTCAGTTCCATATGGAAATAAGAAGAAAAATCCTCATTTTAACAATAAGAAGAAACAACCAAATGTCAATGCAGTTCGGAGTCCAAAACAAACAAACACTTCTTCGAATATCGCTGAGCCTGGGTCATCAAACCAGACCTCGCAAGGTCAGACTAATTTTCAGAATGTGCAGAGCAAAGCAAATACCACATAGTTAACTCCAGAGGGGAAGAGAATGATGTTGGGTCAAGGTCATTCATGTCAACATCAATAGTATTGAATAATCAATTTAATGTTTTATCAGATAATTGTGAGACAATAGATTTTCCTATGAAACGCACGGCCGAATTAAGTAAAACAGTGCATGCTCCCGTAGATTTGCAACGAATTCATACAATAATAAGCCAAAATGAGTTACGACCAACCTTATATGCTCTAAATTTAGAACACAAATCCTTTACGTTATTTTTTGACTATGGTAGTCCACGTAATATCATGGATTTGAAGACACATCATTTGTTGTTTTCGAACTTTCCGATTGAAAAATCCGGAATTAGACTCTCGGGTATAGGAAATAATGAATTAAATGTCATAGGCATAACTCATGTTCAGTTCAAAGTCGGTAAACGCACGTTTGCCGATACATTTGTTGTTGTAAAAAACATTAATATCTATCCAGCTGTAATTATAGGATACCCATCTATGGGAAATCAAAACATAATCTTAGCCCCTGCCAAACATGGCGTGTATATCAAAGGGAAAATCTATAAGTCTTCTAATACCTTAAAATCAGTTTTGGATAAAAAGGAGACGACAAATGTAACCGTAACGTACGTTGAAGAACCAATAACTTGTCTCACTAATAAAGAAATAATATACGCGACCCAGCAGAATTCTCATTCACCCGTAATATCATCTTGCACGCAATCTATCGAACCAAACGTACCTTCGAATTTAATAGTGCAAATAAAGAAAACATTACAGGGATCTGAAATATTAATCCTTTCCGACACTTTGAAAACTAACGGATTGTCTGTCACACAAGTTATTTATACAGTAGGCTCACATCAACAATGTAATATTGAAGTCTGAAATAATCTAAATAACACTTTAGTAATTCACAAAAATCAACATATCTTGGATGTAGAAGTTTATAAACATCGTATTCTTACCGTTGCTGAAATCAATCACTCTCAATCAGTTGCGGATGAATCCCTTTTGCGGTCTATTAAAAATAAAATCAATAAAGACATTCAAGACGAAGAAATTCAGCAGAAAATTTTTGGACTTTTAACTAAATATCATGATGTCTTTTCCACTACGGATGGATCCTTATGAAAAACAGATGTGATCGAACATCAAATAAGGTTAAAGGACAAGCAGAAAATTATCTATGTACCCTCGTACAGACTCCCTATGAAATTCCAGAATGAAATAAATGATGAAGTAGGTAAAATGCTAGAAGAAGGAGTCATTAGGAAATCAAACAGGCCTTATAATTTTCCTTTAATAATTGTACCGAAAAAAGATCGAACATGGCGTATCTGCGTCGACTTCCGTCGTCTAAACGAGGAGACGATCCCTGATCGATTCCCAGTGCCATGTACTGACGATATTTTGTCTTTGTTAGGTTAGAATAAATATTTTACCAGTTTGGACTTACTTAAAGGCTTTCACCAGATATCATTAGAAGAAGATAGTATCCCATACACAGCCTTCAGTACAGCCAGGGGACATTATGAATTTTTACGGATGCCTTTTGGTTTACCTTCTGCTCCTATAACATTTACAAGAATGATTAACATAGTGTTTGGAGACTTGTTAGGGGATATATTGCATGCCTATATGGATGATCTTGTAATCTTTTTCAACACCTTAGAAGAACATCTACGTAAGTTAGAACTAGTACTACAGAGATTAAGACAACATAACTTAAGGGTAAAGATTAGTAAGTGTGAATTTTTCAAAACAGAATTAATATATTTGGGTTTCATGGTGTCAAGCCAAGGTCTTAAAGTAGTCCATGATAAGGTGTCGGCTATACGTAATTTTCCCATACCTACTAATGTCAAGGGAATACAGCAATTTCTGGGTTGTAGTGGATATTACAGGCGTTTTATACGCAACTATTCAATAATAGCCAGTCCTTTAACTGATCTTACGAAGAACGGCATAGATTTCACATGGTCTGAGCAACATCAACAGGCGTTTAATACCTTGAAAGATGAACTGTGTAGTTCTCCTATCTTAAAATTTCCTGACTTCGGTAAGGAATACTTCATTGCAACAGACGCCTCAGACTTAGGAGTAGGAGGGGTATTGCTTCAGCAATATGATAAACAATTTTTCCCGATAGCTTTCTATTCTCGAAAATTGAGAACTTCCGAAAGTAAGTATGCAGTAATAGACAAGGAAGGGATACCTATTGTTAATTCAGTAGTGCATTTTAAGTTCATAATTTACGGTTATCCCGTTAAGGTTCTTACTGACCATAAACCACTAACAGAGTTCTTTAAAGGCTTCAACCACAGCCCTAAACGAAATCGGTGGCATTTGATCATTCAGGATTTTGGCGCAAGAATCGGGTATTTACCTGGGAAAGCAAATATCATTGCAGATGTATTATCACGCAACCCCGTGTCATCTTGTACGGAGCCTTTAGCTGAATTAATAGATATATCAACATCCATGCCTATTGTAAAAACGATATCTGAACAAGAAGATTTAGGCTGGAGCGCTGAATTGTTATAGACTGAGCAAAGAAAAGATCCGAAAATAGAAACAATTATAAATGATTTGAAAGGCAATCATAAGGAAAAGGAATATATAAAGTATAAGCAGCAGAATTATATAATCAAAGATAATATTCTGTGTAGGACTGTGACAAGGAAAACCCGCAATACACCACATGTAACTAACGACCAGGTAGTAGTACCAATCTCACTTATTTCCACTGTCCTGAATTGGTTACATTCAAATCCATTACATGGACACCCGGGGTTCTCATTAATGTCACAGAAAGCCAAATCATTGTTTTATTGGCATACAATGCTTACAGATATAAAAAGCCACATAGCTAATTGTCGCACATGTCAGGAAAACAAAGGGCATACGAAAACACCTGTCAGCCTAGGAGCTTATCCTGTGCCCAATCAACCCTTTGAAAGAATACATTTAGATTTGTTAACAGGATTTTACGAGTCAGACAGAGGAAATAAGCACCTCTTAGTAATTATAGATGCTTTAACTCGATATACAGAACTAATAGCGCTTAAAACTAAAACTGCGATTGAATGCGCTAGGAAGTTTTACGAGTGTAACATTTGTAAACATGGAATTCCACACATGATAATCTCAGACTCGGGTGGTGAATTTAATAATCACTTACTTACCTCATTGTGTGAATTCCTCAGCATTAAGAAAATAAATACCATGATATATCACCCAGAGTCAAATGGGCTAGTGGAAAGAGCAAATAGGAAAATTTTAAATATACTAAGAGTAACACTAGGGGGATCAGACCCCAACTGGGATATTGCAATACCGGCGGCACTGAGTACTCTGAATCATTCATATCATATATCAATTAAAATGTCACCGCATGAAGCATTGTATGGTACCCGAGTTAGAATGCCTTTCCATGTATTAACGCCTACAACTAATCTATCAAATCCTTTAAAAGAATGTATAAATGCAAGTATAAGTCGATATGATATCCTTCGAAAGAATTTAGAAGAATCACAAATCATAATGAAAAGGAATCATGATAAAACAGCGAAACCAACTAAAACATATACCGTGGGTGATAACGTGTATATTCAAATCAATGTACGCAAAGGACTCAATTATAAACTAACACCTAAGTTTGAAGGCCCATTTAACATTTTGGAAACATTAACGGCCAATAGGTTTAGAGTTCAGAACGTATCCCAACCCACGGATGAGAGAATAGTACCATTGGCTCACATAAGAAATTAAAAAGAAAAGAGAGGGAAAGAAGTGAGGGAAAATTTTTTTATTTTATGTGATTAAAAGTTTTCTTCTTAATACAGGAGTAATTACATATATTTTTCTCGTTACAGGTTTCCAAGAGGAATTTTTTGTTGTTGGGAGTGATATTGTTCGCTCAGACATTTTTCTCGTGTGGGATGAGCTCTAAAACTAAAAGTATAAATTTTAAATATGGCACTATAGTTGAAAGACAAGAAGACGTTTTTATTACATCAAGCAACGTAGTTGTAGAAGTAAATATGCAAGCAATTTTTCTTCAAGAGAATGATGTCACTAGCTTAAGAACCGCCATTTCAAGGTTTTCTGCCTCATTGGATGAGTTGCATAGAAGACATTTTCATTTGACTACAGAGAGTTTGCTTGGATCAACATTAAAAGTTGCAGAGATGCTATCTGATGACTTGAAAAATAAGACTTACGAGACAGGATCTTTGGCTTATGACCTTTTGATATGGACTGTAGGACACGAACATAAAGAAAGACAAAATCCGTTTATTCATGCTGCATGAAACATCTTTGGGTCTATTGCAAGTTTAGGTTTAGGAATTTCCAATCGTCTTAAAATTAGTAATCAAAATAAGAAAATTGAGTTTTTGACTCATGAAGATGAATTGATTATGTCAGAACTAAGGAATCAGTTAGCTTCAATCAATAAAAATATGGATTTATTAAATGAACATTCAAATAATATCATTCAGATTATGGAAGTACAGGATTTGTTGGCAACGTTAACGTATTATGATTCAAAGATAGATCACATACATAACAGAATTGCACATTTCATTGAGAAATCCAAGGATTATGTAGAAGCTATCACGTTAGCAACTAAAGGTGTACTGTCACCCCATTTGTTGCCTATAAATTACTTAAAGTTAATTCTGGAGAACGGAAGGGATAAACTAGGCTATGTTCTTCTGTTAGGGGAACGTAGGTTAGAATTTTATTACAGCCTAATTACAGTAAGCGTTGATAATAACAAGATTAGGATTACAATTCCCTTTGATTCTTCTGATGCCTGGCAATCTTACAGGATATCACCATTTCCGACTTTCATGACGAATCACTCAAATCCAGTAATATCCAGTTTGACAGGACACGTATTGATTTCCCCAGACAAGGAAACATATACGGTCATTAAAGACTTAAATCAATTAACTCACTGTTCAGACGCAATGGATAGAAAAATATGTACAGCTGACTCATTTGAATTCCATAAAAACTTAATGGATTCATGCGAGTTAGGTATAGTGCTAGACGGTGCTCTCTCCCATACAAGTGAAAATTGTCTGGATAAGCTTTATCCCTTTGACAACAATGAGTTCAATTGCAGACTGAACAATGGCTCGTGGATACGATACGACAAGGACGGCTTCAATGTATCATGCCCTAACGGATCCATGTCCTTCGCCCACATCTTCGTTGCAGCAGATGGTTGTATCGGGACTTCCCCTAATTCCATGGTGACTGGTCTACGGACACTCATCAGAGAACGAGCCTATTTCGCGAACTTCACGTGGACCTCTACAATGCCAGCACTACCTCTCCCGTACAACAGACAAGTTGCCAAGCGGTTGATGAAACTAACCGAAATGGACCACCTGTCACCGACTTATAAGGAAATTCTTCACCCCATACTACTAGCAGGACTGGTTATCACGGTGATGATATTTATCGCCTTGAACATCCTTGTTTGGCGCAGGTTACGGCAGAGCAGGAAGCTAAAACAGAACGTTTCACCATGTCCAGACAAAACTCCTTAATTAATTCAGTTTAAAGCCGTTTGAAGTGGCCACCTCATTCGATAAAGGAGTAAATTGTTGGAATTAGAATTGTAGGAAAAGCTGTTAGTACGCTAGTAATATGTAAATGGGGAAATTTTGTAACTTTGCATGGTTAAAAATACATTTAAAAAAAAAAAAAAAACATTTAAAAAAAAAATATAAATCATTCTTTCTCTCGGCATCTAATAAAATATATAAGCCGGAATGTTAAAAAGGAAAGAGAAAAAAAATTAAATTAACAGAATCTATGGGCATCTAATAAAATATATCAGCCCTATATATATATATATATATATATATATATGTACGAAACCGTGGTACGTGTACGTACCAGGAATTCGTGTTTGTGCACTAAAAAATTGAATTTTTACCAAGGTAACAAATATTTTTACTAGTTACCGTATTATGTTAATCTATGTTTCTGACAAAGGTAACAATTATTCTTTAACAAGTTACCGAATCATATGTAAGTCAGTATTTTTTTTTGGTACCATATAATCATTTTCTAGCAATGTACCATATATATGATCTTTATTTATCATGCATTTTTTTTCTTTGCTTTGGTAATATCTTTTAATATGCATTATTGTTATTATTTTTTGATGTGCCTATTTGGACATTCGTCCTCGTTTGCTTAAGGCTAAAGTTAAACAAAGAATAATACATATATCCAGTCACGCCTAGTAAACATGTTTTGGTTTGTTGTTAAATTTTTTTTTGAAAAAA
>NC_090753.1:37951161-37953661 GCF_036898095.1 Palaemon carinicauda | reverse complement strand
TTTTCTCTCTTTCCTTTATATCTAGGCAGAAAGAGAGTGCATTTATAAGCTTTATTTTTATATGTTTTACTATTTTCTCAAACAATTTTATCTTCTTTTCAAATATTTTCTTTTCATTGTTGATATGTCTTATGAAGGCGAGTTCTCATATTTGTTCTTAGGTAGTGTTGATCATTGCTTTTTATTTATTTATTTTATATATGGAGACTATAATCGTGTGCGTCTGTAGTTGTTTCCCACAAACACAGAGTGTTATTTTTATGATAGAAATAAAGAATAATTTGAAACACTCTTCCCTTTACTAACTATTATCCTACATTTTTTCTTCATTACTGTGTCTATCCTTGAAATTTAAATTTTTTATTCTTCAAACAAATGCAAATCATACCATCTTGGATGACATTTGTATCCATCGATCCTTTCTTTATGAGCGGGCACTCTGCAACATTTCATTAGGGGATTCGAGGGGGAAAAAGTTGGGCCTTTACGAAGATACAAATTTTGTATATATCTAAGAAACTCGCATTTCTCATAGGATTTAATTTTTTTTTTTTTTTAGTGAGGGAATAGTACATAGATTATCTCAAGGTTTAGTAACACCTTTCTTAATCATTTTCTATTATTATTTTAATAAAATCAGAATAAGAGGTATATGCTGAGGAGCCATATACTAAAAACGGGAATTTCAAAGGAAAATGGAAAAAAGAAAAAGTTTGCACTACAAGAAAATTAAAAATAAAGTACCAATGATTTTTAACATTTTAGTTTAATCTACTAATTTTGCCGTTAGTATTCTGGAATACCAAATAAGAAGGTATATATATATATATATATATGTGTATATATATAGATATATATATATATATATATGTTTATATCTATCTATCTATCTATCTATCTGTCTATCTATGTATATATATTTACAGTATATATATATATATATATATATATACATATATATATATATACATATATATATATATATATATATATGTATGTATGTATGTATATGTGCGTATATATATGAATATATATATATATATATATACATAAATATATATATATATATATATATATGAATATATATATATATATATATATGTATATATATATATATATATATATCTATATATATATATATAAATATATATATATATATATATCTATATATATATATATAAATATATATATATATATATATATATGTATATATATATATATATATATATATGTATATATATATATACACGCATATATACATACATACATACATATATATATATATATATATACATATAAATATATATATACATATATATATATATATATATGAATATATATATAAATGAATATATATATATATATATATATGTGTATATATATATATATATATATATGTACACACACACACACATATATATATATATATATATACGTATATATATATATATATATATATTTACTGTATATGTATATATGTATGGCCCCCCAAAAGAATAAAAAAAAAATTCTCTCACATCCATTCTTCACCTGGTGAATCATGAATCATAGATGAACGCCTTGTGCAGCTAATATTTCTACATCAGTAGTGCACCGAAAAGCAATAGACTCACTGCGTCACTCACCCATCAATTGCAAAAGCCCTTGCACTTACTGGTTGAAATGGTCATTCTTCTAAAATGTCTTTCACGGCTATCGAATGTGTTTTTATACACAGTTTGATACATTCTCACGGGGTATTCTAATATTTGTCTTTATTGATTTCAAATTCTAATTGCGTTTTCATTTTATTTTTTTCTAGTAATGAAGATTGCATCAGTATCACAAAGATTTACATTCCCTTCACTTAGAGAGAACTTGAGTTAAGTGGACAGTCATTTTACTTCTACCTTTTTCATCTCTTCCCCTTTATTATTTTTTTTTTTCATCCTTTCCCTAACATATATCTCAATAATTAGGCTACCTATATTCCTTATTAGTTTCTATTGATATTATTGAATGTCAACATCAAAATGACATTTTAGCATATTTTTTGCGTTGCTGTATGTATATAATTACTAATGAAACATGATAAATTTAAAAAAAAAAAAAAAAGACTTTAAAATTTAATACGTATAATGATAGTCTTATCATTATCAGCCATTAGATATATTGATGGAGAGAGAGAGAGAGAGAGAGAGAGAGAGAGAGAGAGAGAGAGAGAAAAGAACGCAATACAAGGGGATCGTGAATAGCAAAGCCTAAAAGACAAATAGAAATGCAACTGAAAGAAAGAATTGAATTGAAAAAAAGAGAGGGGACGGGTTATAAGATTTACCACAATACGGAAAGAAGGGATGAGAGAGAGAGAGAGAGAGAGAGAGAGAGAGAGAGAGAGAGAGAGAGAAGGACCACAAATAATAAAGAATAAAAGAAACATATAACGACAGATGAAAGTGAAAGTTGAATTAAAAAAAAGGAGGGAAGTGGTTATAAGATTTTCAGAATACGGAAAATACCG
>NC_090753.1:37926161-37943661 GCF_036898095.1 Palaemon carinicauda | reverse complement strand
GTGATGAGGTTATATGGAGGTGGTGGAAGGTTGTTGCAAGCAGTGAAAAGTTTCTACAAAGGTAGTAAAGCATGTGTTAGAATAGGAAATGAAGTGAGTGATTGGTTTCCGGTGAGAGTTGGGCTGGGAGAGGGATGTGTGATGTCGCCGTGGTTGTTTAACTTGTATGTTGATGGAGTGGTGAGAGAGGTGAATGATCGAGTGCTTGGACGAGTATTAAAACTGGTAGACGAGAATGACCATGGATGGGAGGTAAATCAGTTGTTGTTTGCGGATGATACTGTACTGGTTGCAGACACAAAAGAGAAGCTTGACCGACTAGTGACAGAATTTGGAAGGGTGTGTGAGAGAAGGAAGTTGAGAGTTATTGTGGGTAAGAGTAAGGTTATGAGATGTACGAGAAGGGAAGGTTGTGCAAGGTTGAATGTCATGTTGAATGGAGAGTTACTTGAGGAGGTGGATCAGTTTAAGTACTTGGGGTCTGTTGTTGCAGCAAATGGTGGAGTGGAAGCAGATGTACGTCAGAGAGTGAATGAAGGTTGCAAAGTGTTGGGGGCAGTTAAGGGAGTAGTAAAAAATAGAGGGTTGGGCATCAATGTAAAGAGAGTTTTATATGAGAAAGTGATTGTACCAACTGTGAGTTGTGGGGAATGAAAGTGACGGAGAGACAGAAATTGAATGTGTTTGAGATGAAGTGTCTAAGGAGTATGGCTGGTGTATCTCAAGTAGATAGGGTTAGGAACGAAGTGGTGAGGGTGAGAACAGATGTAAGAAATGAGTTAGCAGCTAGAGTGGATATGAATGTGTTGAGGTGGTTTGGCCATGTTGAGAGAATGGAAAATGGCTGTCTGCTAAAGAAGGTGATGGAAGCAAGAGTTGATGGGAGAAGTACAAGAGGAAGGCCAAGGTTTAGGTGGATGGATGGAGTGAAGAAAGCTCTGGGTGATAGGAGGATAGATATGAGAGGCAAGGGAGCGTGCTAGTAATAGGAATGAATGGCGAGCGATTGTGACGCAGTTCCGGTAGGCCCTGCTGCTTCCTCCGGTGCCTTAGATGACCGCGGAGTTAGCAGCAGTAGGGGATTCTGCATTATGATGCTTCATCTGTGGTGGATAACGGGGGAGGGTGGGCTGTGGCACCCTAGCAGTACCAGCTGAACTCGGTTGAGTCCCTTGTCAGGCTGGTAGGAATGTAGAGAGTAGAGGGCCCCTTTTTGTTTTGTTTCATTTGTTGATGTCGTCTACCCCCCAAAATTAGGGGAAGAGCCTTGGTATATATATATATATATATATATATTATATATATATTATATATATACCCATATATATATATATATATATATATATATATACCCATATATATATATATATATATATATATATATATATATATATGTATATAAACATATATATATATATATATGTATATAAACATATATATATATATATATATATATATATTAGTTCCCCAAACTTTCAACTTGGCACCACATCACAATAAAATAGTTGGAAGACCCGGGCCTACATGTTTGCCAACGGTTATACTCACATAAGCGGGTTTTGCCAACGGTTATACTCGCATAAGCGGTGAGCAACCTGGTGGAATAATGAGAACTTTGGTTGCGGAGGAAGTACCCCCATAAATCTTGATATAGTAAGTAGCAGCCGGGTGATGGATTGGATTTAAGGCGGTAGATAAACTTTCTCTTCGGATTTTACTCCTGGTGCCTGGCGGTTGATCTTACTGGAATTAGTTTTGACTAGCAGGTTTCATTATATAGGCACTGCAAATCCTAAGGAACTTGTTATCTTTTGAATAATCTAGCCAATCAATCCTCTATGGATTTATTCATTTAATGGAATGAGAAGCAGAGAGAGAGGGCCCCAGTCCAAGGTGTAGCCGGGAGGTAAGAATCCTTTGGTTTATATATCCTTTATGAATTTAAAGCTGGTAATTTGAATGTTAGTACCATGAATCAGATTGGGATGTAACAGCAAGTATAAATTGAATTTATAAAATATAGTTTGGATATATTAGCTCAAGGCAATATAAATATCTATTCAGTAAGAACAGATGGAGATGGATGACAAGAGGTTGGAATGGTGATGTCACAAAGATCATAAAATGCAATAACTGAGTGGAGAGTTGTAAATACTAGATTATTACTTGTAAAGTTCAAATAACATCAGTGCAAAATGAGTATTATATTTTGCTATGCACCAACAAAGGATTCCCCTGAAGAATTGAAAGATTAATACTATTGAGAACTGGATAGTGTAATAAATGCGACCCCAGAAAGAGATAGGAAAATTGTTATTGCTGACTTCAGTGCTAATGTGGGGAAGAATGATTAAGGGATAGAGAATGTGTGGGGTGTCCAGGGTAATGGTGAAGCTAGAAATGAACATATAGCGCATTTCATAAGTTTTTATTCAACAAATAATTTTGTCATTAGAGGTACTCTTTTCGAGCACAAGGACATCCAGAAATATACATGGACTTCAAGAAGTGGTAATTACAAAAGTCAAATAGATCACATTGCCATTGAAAAAAGGAGAAGGGAGACTTTGATAAATATAAGAAGCTATAGAGGTACAGATATTGGTAGTGATCACCAGGTCCTCATTGCCATACTGAAATTAGAAACTATAGCCCACAAAAGAAAGGTAGCCATAATACCTAGCTTTGATACAATTAAGCTTCCAAAAGATGAGCAGAGATAAATATTTGCAATTGAATGTAGGAGTCGATTGGTAGTATTAGAGACTCTAAGATATAGAGAGTAGACAATTAATGAAGAATGGTGTGATATTAGGAACATAATATATCAGTCAGTTGGTAGTGAAGTTTTGTGTCATGTAGTTCTAAAGAGAAAGCCATGGATAGCCAATGAAACTTCTGATACTATAAACGGGACAAAGACGAAAAATTATAGTTAAAAGTTTCCGAAGAAATAATAAAAAATACATGCTATGTATGCCAGTATTAACAGTGAGGTCAAAAGAAAACCCAGGAATGACTGGAGAGAGTATTTAGACAGTAAAGCAGATGAGGCTGCAAAAGATATCAATTCAGGGAGTGACTACGGTGTAAGAATTGTTCTTAGAATTATTAATTAAAACTCTACTGAGACAAATAAGAAGCATATAACCAGCAAAAAGAGAGATTGGTCTGTTATGACATCAGAAGATGAAGAAAGACAACTTTGGATAGAACACTTTACCGAGGCTATGGATAGGAGATACAAAGGGAATAATTTTATTGATATACCTGAAGCTGGGGAAGACCTTGTTATGGCCATGAATGAATTCAGTGTGTTTGAAGTTCAAGCTATCATTATAAAACTCAAGAGATGGAAAGACCTTGAATATGATGGAATAACTTCCGAGGTGATACTGGCTGAAAATGAAGTGACCCCAGAATACTTTCAAGATTATTTTGTAGAATGTGACATGAAGAGGCAAAACCTGATGAATGGTAGTTGGAAGTGTGTGTGAAAATGGCAAAAAATAGAGACCTGCCTGATTGCAATAATTACGCAAGCATTACACTTACATCATTTGTTATAAAAATGTAGAATATGCTCATTCTAAAGAGACTGGAAAGAAAGATTGATAAAAAAAAACTGAGGATTTAAAAAAAAGATAGATGTTGCACTATCCAAATTTCCCTTTCGATACATGATATACAGGAAAGCTTAGAATATAGAAATCCTATATTGATGACATTTTTGTACAATGAAAAAGCCTCTGATAGTTTGCACCGGGCAATTTTGTAGGAAGTCCTGCGTCATTATGGAATTCCTCTTAAATATATGAATCTGATTAAGTTTGTTCATGATCATAGCAAGTGCAAAGTTAACGTCAATGGAGTCCTATCAAATTAATTTACAGTGAACAGAGAGGTACTACAAGGGAATGTGTTGTCACCTATAGTGTTTACAATACGCATGGATTTTGTGACACGCAGAACAGTCAGAGATGTTAGAGAAGGATTGGACTGGAAAGGTAGCAGGAAATTAGCATATCTAGATTGTGCTAACGTTGCTGCCCTTATTAGCAGAACACCACGGAATTTGCAATGCCTGCTAACCAAAATGTATGAAATATCCCGGGAGGTTGGGCTCAAGATAAATAGAAGAAATACAAAGTTGATGAGAACTTAATATGCAACTGAAGAGGAAATATCATTGGAAGGAGAAAGGATTAATGTGGAGGTACCATTTAAGTATATAGGAACTATGATCTCAAATAAAGGGTGCTTAGAATAAGAGTTTGGTGAAAGATTGAGAAGAAAAAGAAATCAGACAATGGCTAGGTTAAGTGAAATTTGGAAATCAAATCGCCTGAAATTACACATAAAAATCAGACTATACATCAGATTAGTGAGATCTCTGTTACTATGTGGATAATGCTCCTCGTATGACAATGAAACAATCTTCAATATATTTAGTAGGTCAGAAAACAAAGCCCTCAGATGGAAATTAAGAGTTAAATGGCAGGGCAGGATTAGAAGTGAAAATTATATGAGAGATTACTCGAGTTCCATGTGTGGATGAGATCATGGTTGGGGCTTACTCTTCCCACTCCAAACTTTTAGCTGGTCTTCACAAGGCACTAGAAGAGTTACATGACCCAGGCCTTCATTGGTGAGGACTATGAAGCAGGAAGTAGAGGATGATGAATGGAGAAGTATTGAATTAAAAGCTCATGATAGAGGCAACTGACGAAATCTAACAGAGTCCCTTAGCGTCAATAGGCGTGGGAGGAGATGATGATGATGATGATGATGATTATGATATATATATATATATATATATATATATATATATATATATATATATGTGTGTGTGTGTGTGTGTGTGTGTGTGTGTATGTGTGTATAAAATCAAGAGCTTCCATCCATTTCACTATCCCACAAATATTTGGTGCTCCATGTTCAGCGTGTCATTTTACCCGTTCAACTCCAATCTTACTCAAATTCCCTTTCATAATTCTCCCCTTCAAACGCTTTTCAATTCTTTTCAATTTCGATTTTTTTCATATGTGGGAAGAAAGATTGTAATGGAAATTATAGGGCATAACATTTATTTGCTTTCTTTCAATTAGGCTTAACCCCCACCCCACCACCACCACCACTCTAACTACGTTCCCCTTTTAGCCACGTAACTTACGTGGTAGGTAAATATATGAACTATTCATAAAGAACAATATTAAGACCAAACATGCATGTGATAAGAAAATATAGTAACCAATAACGATTTCTATTAGAAAAAGAATCGGACGTAATTTTCATAGTACAACACTAAGATGATTTATGTTTGGTTATTACCATCTCCCGATGATAATTTGTCTGTAGCAAATAAATATGAAAGAGAGAGAGAGAGAAAAAATATATATTTTGGAAAAACCAAGCAGGCAGATGAGTTAGAATGCGAGGTGAAATATGAACATTATGAAATTGACCGCAGAAACTCATAGAGAATATGGAATGAAGCATAAATTAGAGCACGTGGGAATATTATTATTATTATTATTATTATTATTATTATTATTATTATTATTATTATTATTATTATTATTATTATTATTATTATTAATTGCTAACCTACAACTCTAGTTGGAAAAGCACGATGCTAAAAGCCCAGAGGATCCAACAGAGAAAATAGCCCACTGAGGTTAGGAAACATGGAAAAATATAATTTTTAAGGAGAGTAACAACATTAAAAGAAATGTCTTTTATATAAACTATAAAAACTTTAACTAAACAAGAGGAAGAGAAACAAGACAGAACAGCGTGCCCTAGTGTACCCTCAGGCAAGCTAACTCTATCCCAAGACAGTGGACGACCATGGCACAGTGACTACAAAATTACCGAAAACTAGAGAACAATGTTTTAATTTTGGAGTGTCCTTCTGGAAGAGATGCTGATCATAGCTAGACTTGTCTACCCTTAACAAGAAGAAAGGGGCCACTGAACAATTACAGTGCACTAACCCCTTGAGTGAAGAATATTTGTTTTGGTAATCACAGTGTGTCAGGTGTATGAGGACAAAGGAGAATAAGTAAAGAATCAGCCAGACTATTCGCTGTGTGTGTGCGTGTGTGTGTGAGTGCAGGCAAAGCAAAAATAAACTGTAACAAGAGAGAACGTCCAATGCATTACTGTCTGGCCAGTCAAAAGACCACATAACGCTCTAGCGGTAGTATCTCAATCGAGTGGATGGTTCCCTGGCCAACCTACTACCTATAAAATGTAATATGTAAGAATAGATTTTTTCAGCTTAAGGAGAGTAAAAACATACGACGCTTTATATATTAGATCGATAAAAGCACAACACACGGTATAATGTAAAGTTTATTCTTAGATTTTAACCGATACATTTTCTAATCATATAGCAAATCTTTTATATGCTCTCTCTCTCTCTCTCTCTCTCTCTCTCTCTCTCTCTCTCTCTCTCTCTCTCTCTCTCTCTCTCTCTCTCTCTCTCTGTGACACACACAAAAAGTCAAGATTGCTATCATTCCAGCCTCCAAGATTTACGTATTTATGACTATCTCCTATATTAGAGCAAACTGGCTGTGAGATGTGGCACGTGAAATATTATACATTTGACCTGAAATTTAAAGCTTAAGGTTAAGCCTATCATCTGCGGTTAGTGGAACTTACAAAAAATGCGCTATTTATTTATTCATGTAATTTACTTCTTATTCTTCCTTATTGAAATATATATTAAAAATATAAATATTTCTTTAAAGGGGATATGTTGATTTTCATTTGGTTCTCTAATTGGAGATGGTGAAATTAATGGATTTGCAATTGGGAAAAAATAACTATGAAAGATTCGTTTAAGCAAATCTATGCATAATAATCATTCATATATCTGTTTATATCAAAAAATATTAATAAAAAAGACTTATAAAAAACAAAGGCATGCGTGATAATCATCCATACATTCGTAAACTTTAAAGTAATATGAACGAATTCTAGATTATCCATGATGATTGTTTAAAAAAAGAAAATGACTATTTGACCGTCAATTGACGTATCATATTATATGTTTTATTGCATAAAGAATTATTTTATGTTACAGTTATCTTGCTGAACCAAATTACATTCAAAAGTAGCATAGTAGCATGGTTCTACTAAACACCACTATGTCTTTACTTAAATATAAATATAGTTGTACTATTGTGACACGTATTTTTTGTTTCTTTTAACAAAGTAACAAACATATTTTTACCCAAGAAATTACTTCAGTTTGCACCTAATTACCACATTTTATACTGAACAAAGCCAGCTTATATAACACACTGAGGAAGCAAACGTTTCCTTTTGTGGTGACAGGATTTTTGTTTTCCTTTTTTTTTCTCGCAGGAACAAGAGCCGGAAAACTTGAGCATTGTATATATACATCGAAGTATCTGTTTACTATCTTACTCATAGTTATAGACACGCAACCAACAAACCAAAAATTATAGGGCACAAGGAGCCATAGCGAAAGACACTTTAAAGTAATGGTGATGATAGAAATGATTACTTAGAACGTAGTCATCTACTTAAGAGCAACTGACTGCTAATCAATCCTTCGATAATAAGGGATATGATAGAAATTATATAGTTTCTTCCATTTCATCAATATAGAAAATATCCTCTCAGTTATTTAATGAGTCTTATGGTAGTTCGTAAAATATATCAAGTTTATCACCATACGTTACATTGACTAACTTGTAACTCATTAGAAAAATCTAAAATCAACCCTGGTAAATGGAATATCTGTTTCTCTTCACATAGAAACCTGCTGCTGCTCCTCTTTAGCTGCCATAGTGCCATTAGGAGGAACAATCTCTAAGTCATATTTCAGGTCGTAATTAGGCTCACTACGAAAACCTGATTGTAACTGCCACTGAGGACACTTTTCAATGCTTACTTCACCAAGCGAAGTCATTACTATTGTGCATATATAGAATCTTGTTGTGTATCGTACAAAAATACTTTCATTGACTTGAGAGGGGAACGAACTGGGAATGGATTCCCTCACACCCGCCTAACCCTGGTCAAGTACCCTGTTGCTGTTGCCTATAGTAAAAAAATTTTAGCGAGGCAGATTTGTACCGACTCGCAGCAGTGGCCTTTTCGCTCGGAAATGTTTCCTGGTCGCTGATTGGTTAGAATTATCTTGTCCACTCAATCAGCGTTCAGGAAACTTTTAAGAGCTAAAAGGGCACCGCTGCGAGTCGGTGCAAATCTGCCTCGCTAAAAAAAAATGACTATAGTGTTGCCTGCCTTTCCACCAGTCGTGGAAAGGAATCGATGTTGACACCAATAAAAATAATTGGTCAAGTATTTTTGGGAAAATCCAAGTTTTGGATTTATTCCCAGCATCGAGAATCCCGATGGGTGTGACACAAGAGGCCAATCTCAGTATTTAAGATATCAAATAAATTACAAATAACCATACGACAAAATGTGTTCAATATACATTATTGAGAATACATTATTGTACTTAAACAATTCATAGTAGTAGGAGTAGTAGTAGTGGTAATAATAAAAAAACACATAAATAATAATAATAATAATAATAATAATAATAATAATAATAATAATAATAATAATAAGATTCACATAATACAACTGTCTCAGACAAAATGTATTAATTTTATGACATGTTTTTACACTGAAAAAATAAAAAATCCTTATAACACAACTTCCTTTCATTCGTTGTTTAAGCAAAGCGTCAATGCAATTAACGAACAAGTTAAGTATGGATGAATATGTTAAATTAGGTTAAGTTTGATTAGGTTCATTCGGTGAACTTTTAGGATCAATATTTTGACCTAGATTAAGCTAGGTTTGACTCCATTAGCAAAGGCTTAGTTTAAAAGTCTAAAGGTCGCTCATGAATGGCCGAGGCAAGGAACAGTGACAATTTTCTAGCAGAAAAATAAACTAGAGGCTGACTGTTTAGGCATTTGATCATGGGTGCTGATGAATCAGCAGTTAGGATATAGGGACGTACCCAACACACCACCTCAAACCTATAGCAGGCTACCACACACGCATAATAAGTCGAAATTTTCATGATGGATTCCTTCAGAAATCTGATTTATTCCTAAATATGTTTATTGATGCGAAAAAAAAAAAATGAGTTCCCGCATACAAAAAGACATCAAACTCCCGCATGTATTCCAATGATATGAAATACCGTAGGAGGCAATGTTCTGATTGGATCACAGATTGAGTTATGGACAAACAAGAATTTATTTGATTTAAAGAAGCTGAATGTACGTTGATTGCTGTCTTAATGTCATTTACTTTAGTTATAGATTGTAGATATTCCAACGCACAAATAGAAGTAAATCTACTATGAGATTCAGGGCCTGTGTAACACGGTTTTTTGGACTTTGCTCCTTATCGAAGCATCGGATGTAGCTGAAAGTTGACATATGTATATTTTACAACCACACACAAATTTTGTCAGCATTATCAATAACCTAAACTCGATAGTTTTAATTTTTATAGAGTAAAAATGATCTAGCCGACGCCATGGCCAGTGATAACGAGCCAAGAGTCGAAAACATTCATTACGTAAGCAATGTAAACATCTTTTGACAAAATTTTGCCCCGCCCATCCACCAGACACCCATTCACCTTCTTCCATCGGCTCTGAAACCCATAACAGTCAAGAATGGCTAACAGGATTTGGAATTGCCCCCGTGGTTGCAAAACTGCATTTGTCTTACGACTTGCAACTTTATACAGTCAAGAAAAAGCCCGTGGCCATATTTACTATAGCCTGAATAGGTAATTATTCAGTTTCTAGTTTAAATCCAATGTTTAAGGTCTGATTTGTATTTAGCGTAACATGCTTATAATACTTGTAATGTCATTCAGGCTTTTGAACATTTCCATTAACTATTCACTATGCCACCACGAGAGAAAGAAAGAGAGAGATTGTATGTAAACAGTCTTTATATAACTATTTTTGTTAAAATGATATTTTTTGTGCTAAAATCTCCATCAGACCAACGGATCATCCGATATAATTTTTGTTCTTCTTCTTGGCTATGTTTTGGGCATGACTGCATTTTGTAAATAAATCATGAATAGTTTTAGGAGTTTTATTTGTACATCTAATGGGAATTTATAGAAGTAAAGTGAACATAATTCATTTATCCTTTAAAATAATTACTACATGTAGCCAAACAAATAGTAGTAAAGATGATAATGCAATGAAGGAATGATACCATACTTTATCTTTAGCTTCAACATCGGCAATAACATACCCAGTTGCCATAATTTGTCCGCTTAATGAAATAACCTATCATCTAATGTTAAACTTAATTTCTGAGGAGGCCATGGCTTATTGCACAGTGAAAAAACATGACAAAGACTTTATGAATGGCGGAACGATACATAAATGTGGGTGGGGTATCTGTGCTAGCCTAGTAATACTACTGTAGCAGTATAGCCGCAACAGTAGTATACATGAATTAAACGTTTAGGCCAACTGCTGGGATCCTTGAGGATCATTTAGCACTTCTTACAACTACTCGAGAAATGAGTTTTTATAGCCAGAATTTAAATTTTCTGATCCAACAATGTCCATGATATCCTTCAGTGTTATCCTGAATTATAACGAGGCCAAAGTGGGTGGAGCCTCTTGAAGTCATCATTCTGACGATAATTATTGGTGAAGGTTTAAAGCCAAAATATGGTACCGGCTTTCTTTTTTTTACAGTAAATAGGTAGGTAGATAGACAATGAATAAAAATTGCTTGACATTGGATATAGCAGTTATCAAATCAAGCTGGTCTACTACGTTTTTGAAAATTACCAACTATTCCATACACTTTGTCAATCTGATTGTGACCTATAAAGTAGACTGTAATTTCTTAGGAAATTTATTTTGGGAGTTAGACAAATAATTGAAGTGTTTTTGTATTTATTAACATATTTTGTTCGTTTGTTCATTATGACAATTCTCAGTGGAGAGGTTTCAGAGTTCATAAAGGTGTACTGCTTTGCTTTTATTTACACTTTTGTGTCATTGTTGGCAGAGGTATAGCCTTCGTTACGTATAACCAATCATCGATCGAGAAAGAGAGAAGAAATGCCGTCATAAGTTACGTAACGAGTGCGTTCAAAACCTTTTCTCTGAGTAAGTTGGCCCGTCTTCAAAAATCGTCACTTTTACTTAATAAAGTACCAAATTTATTCAACCTACGTAATGCAGAATATAGTCAAAATTTATGTGTAGATATAATGTGCATTCTGAATAAGCGTTATATTTATGAAATTCATAGAAAAAAAGTTATTGCGAAAAAACCGTGTTACAGAGGCCCTGAATCTCATAGTAGTGTGCCTTTGCATACAATACAATTCTGTATATTATTCTTGTGATATAAAACATGTGGAGTCTAAACATTGTTCTTCAATCCTTTTAGGCAACATAAAAACTATGAGAGAGAGAGAGAGAGAGAGAGAGAGAGAGAGAGAGAGAGAGAGAGAGAGAGAGAGAGAGAGAGAGACTTATGAAGTATGTGAACAAAATTTTGAAAAGGTAAAATATTAGGAAAGTATAAAAAATAGATTTTGAGAGAGAGAGAGAGAGAGAGAGAGAGAGAGAGAGAGAGAGAGAGAGAGAGAGAGAGAGAGAGAGAGAGAGAGACTCATGAAATATGCAAACTAAATCTTGTGAAATATAAAATATCAGGAAAGTATAAAAAAAAATTAAATTGTAGAGAGAGAGAGAGAGAGAGAGAGAGAGAGAGAGAGAGAGAGAGAGAGAGAGAGAGAGAGAGATCTGAAGTGTCGTAGAGTGCCATTCTGACTTGAATGACAGTCTAATATTTTTAAATGGGTTTGCTGAGTATTGGATATGATGGGGAACGAAGACTGGAAAATGAAAGAGAAATAAAGCGGTTCCATCTATTAAGAAATCTTGCAAAATTCAGATGTAGATACTTGGAAACAAAGACAAAGTAATTAAATAATTAACAGTAGGCAATAATTACCATGACAATATCGGTGTATGGTAAAGATTATGAATATATGCAGCGAGAGTTTTTGTTAAGATTTCTCTTGCATGACTCTAGAAATATAGTGAACTCAATTAGCAGAAAATGATATTTCAAGATAAAAATTGTAATCTTAAATAAAGCCATAAGTGGGGAGAATTGTAAGATTTCTTGAATATATTTTTGTGGTTAGATGGGAAATAATTACTAGTGATGCTCATTTTAACCAAAAGAAAGTTTAAATGGAAATAAGTTAAGATACAAATACTATTATGAAAGAAAATGTTCTTATCAATTTACATCTCTGTTGAAGGACCGAGAACAACAAATTATAAACGAATAACAGAAGAAAATAACTGAGCATAACACGAAAATATAAACATTAATTAATGAAAAAAGAAATTGAGAATTTTTCTGCAGAAATTAATCATCATGGTGACAACAAATGAATAACAAATCAATATTATGGATAAGCGACATAAACATTAATCTAAAAAATAAAAAAAATAAATAGATGATTAAAGAAGATTTATTTCGACCTCAAACGCCACAATGAAATCCACAGAATCTTCTTTTCTCTCTCTCTTTTTTATTTTATCAAAGCTATTATCGACTGAGGATGCGATATCCCATCCACTGAATGATTCACCCTCAACCTAATATTTTTAGGGGGAGTTTGAGTTAAGTTTGGGGTTTATGCCATTCTTCTGTTGGGAAAATCACTTGCAAGCCATTTCCCGAGGTTGGAAGCTAGGTCAACTGCACTCCATAATAATTACCGAGAATCCAGAAAACAGTATCCTTCTGGCGACATCCCCTCCAAAATTGGGTAAGAGGCATATGCAGAAAAATGGGTATGTATGAATGTATATGCGTACAGATCTGAATATATAATTTACACCATCATGAATTACTGTAGTATATAAAAATACAATTCATATTAAAAATATAAGAAATTTAGATGAAATAGAGCCTTTACAAATAAAAAAAAAAACATTTTCCTTCTACACCCTATCTCTAATTATCTGGAATTCTCCCAGATTTTCATAATCATCACATTTCCTCTCACGCAAAGTGGCCTATATCTCGTTACTATAAGGAAAGAAGTCAAAAAGCACAAACATAATGCACAAATGACGTTTTCCTCATTCATTCAATTTCTCCATTTCATAAGGACGAAGAGTTTCCTGTGTTTTTATCTCAATAAAAGGATATATTTTCCTTTGTAATAATAATTCGTAGTGTATAAAAATCCTAAACTTTTCCGACCCCAAGAAATAATGTCAGGATATCCTTAAACAAAATAATTGTCAGATAAGTATGATATTTGTTTTCCAAATAAATTTTTAAACATGATTTTGCCCTTTTTTATTAGAATTTATATACTCATTTGAGGATAGGATGCTGAGCCTGCAGGAGTTTAGTCTTCAGCCATTGCATTATTTTTAAGTGATCTCTTCTGCTGCAACATATGATATGTTTCATGGAACCACTATCAGGCTTAGAGAGATACGCCATTGAGGCGAAAAATGATATTGATTGCAGCGTCGATTAATCGCTATCTTAGTCGATCATTCTCGCTTCCACCTTTTCAGATGATCTAAAAGAAAGCGTATTCTTTGCTATTGTACCAGCCGTGTTTCACACAATTGTACATAATTCCTTTTGTATATATTATGCTTGTATCTTCGCTCTTCCCTCGCGCTAAAACGAACATGAAAATTTATGTCTGGTCTTTCCTCTGTAATATTGTCTGTCTTGTGAACTTGTTATGTCCTGTTGCCTTGAGATTTTGTATATAAGGAGAGAGTTCTACAATAATATAACTCAGTCGTTTCCAACCTGCCTTTGAGTTCACAACCTTACTCGGCGCCGCCACATTGGTGACCCCGGAAGTCGACTCGCTCCCACTGCCTTCCACCCCCACCTCCCTCGCCCCTCCATCGTTGGTACTATGACGGAGACGGACTCTACTACAGCAGTTGGTGCTGCGGCCACCCCATTGAAACTTTCACCGTTCGCCAGCGCAGAGGCGTTTGCTTGGTTTCAACGCGCAGAAGTCCACTTCCGTATCAGGGGCGTGACTCGCACAACCACCAAAGCGGATTATGTTCTCGCGGCGATACCCGAGGACACCTTCCCAGAAATATCCGACTGGCTTTGTGAACAAGGAGACACCCCAATAGCGTATGACGCCCTCAAAACATACCTTCTGCAGCAGTACTCGCCGTCGCCAGCCGCCCGTATAGCAAAGCTTTTTCAGCTCTCGCAACAACCGTTGGGGGACCAAAGGGCTTCGCTTGCAATCAGGGAAATGACCAGTATCGCTCGCCTTCAACCTGCCGCAGACCGCTCTCCTCGTGAGGTGAACCTACTTCGTGCCCTTTGGATACGCCGTTTACCCGAATCTGTACGTGCTGCCATACCCGATGTCGATAGTTTACCCATAAAGGACTTGATGACCAAAGCCGACGCCCTTATGGACAGCCACTTCAAGACCTTCATCAACGCCTCCACCCCTGACGACGAGGATGCCTATTCAACGTCAACCGAAGCTGACATGAATGCCGTAGGACATACACGCCTACCCCGTGACGTGCCGAAGCGGCGACAAAGCCGCCCACCACCCACCAATCGCTCGCGCCCCAACGAACGACTTTTACAGCCACTTACTACCTCCCATCCGCCGCAGTTTTGCTACTACCACTTCAGATTCGGGGCTACCGCGAAGAAATGTGCCAAGGATTGTGAGTGGCCAAAAAACTTGTAATTAGGCCATCGCTTGTGGCGGTGGCCTCCCATGTTTCTAATCTTTTCGTTTTACATGATGCAGGAACGGGCGTGCGGTTTTTGGTAGACACGGGTGCTTGTCGTTCTCTTTTGCCAAGGAAACTCTTCAAGGCACGACGTAGTCTGTCTACATCTGCCGACGTCTGCTTAGTAGCAGCCAACGGATATGCGATACCCACTTACGGTTACGAGAACCTCACATTATCGTTCGGAAACAGTAAATTCATTTGGAAGTTTCTCGTTGCTGACGTCACAATGCCAATCCTCGGTGCGGATTTCCTCTCTTATTTCCACCTTCTGGTCGATGTCGCCCTCCGACGATTGGTCAACGCAGACTCGTACTTGTCGACACCTCTTCAACCCGCCCCCTCTAACCTCGCTCTCCACATCAGCGCACCCACGGATGCCTACGCCCACCTCCTCACGTCGTACCCGGAAGTTTTCCGTCCAGAACTTCGACAAACGCCCACGGTTCTTGCCAAGCACGGTATTTATCACCATATCAAGACAACGGGACCCCCAGTCTTCGCAAAATTCAGACGTCTGGCACCGGAACGATTGGCAGCCGCCAAACAGACGTTCGCCGAAATGGAGAAAACGGGCCTTTGCCAAAAGGCCTCCAGCCCATGGTCGTCGCCCTTACACATCGTTCTGAAGAAAGACGGCTCCCTCCGTCCATGCGGGGATTACAGGCGCCTGAACATGCAAACAGAACCGGATCACTACCCCCTCCCAAACATTGCCGACGTGACCTCCTACCTGCACAAAGCGAAGGTTTTCTCTACAATCGACCTCCTGAAGGGGTATTATCAGGAGCCTATGAACCCAGAAGACATCACCAAGACCGCCATCACCACTCCGTTTGGTACATACACCTTCAATTACTCCTGTTTTGGCGTTCGTAATGCTGGGGCAACGTTTCAACGTCTCATGGATGGCATCTTAGGGAACCTCCATTTCTGTGTATGTTATGTGGACGACATACTTGTGTTCTCCTCCTCAAAAGAGGAACACCTCCGTCACCTGCGCATCGTGCTCGACCGCCTGCAACAAAACGGCCTTGTAGTCCGGTACGACAAGTGTACCTTTGGCTCCAACGAAGTATCGTTCTTAGGGCACCGCATCACTCCTGAAGGTGTCCACCCCCTCCCTGAGAAGGTAGCAGCCGTTCAGAACTTCCCCGTGCCCTCTACCGTCAAAGCTCTGCAGGAATTCTTGGGCATGATCAACTATTATCACCGTTTTCTGCCAGCCATTGCCGCCACTCTTGCTCCCCTCTACGCCTCCCTCAAGGGCAAGCCAAAGGACCTGAAGTGGAGTCCCCTTCAAGAAGCAGCCTTCTGCAATGCAAAGAAGGCCCTATCAACTGCTGCGGCTCTCATTTTTCGTATCCCACACGCCCCTCTCCTTCTCTCCACCGATGCCAGCGACGCCGCTATTGGTGCAGTACTCGAGCAGGCGGTCAAAGGCTCGCCCCGCCCATTGGTCTTCTTCAGCAGAAAACTGTCCAAGGCGGAATCGGGTTATTCTATCTTCGATCGAGAATTGCTGGCGGTGCACTTGGCTGTCCGTCCCTTTCGCCATTTCTCAGAAGGTACGCCCTTCGTCATTCGCACAGACCACATGCCTCTGGTGCACGCCTTCACTCGACAGTCTGACGCCTGGTCCGCCCGTCAACGCCAACATCTCTCCGCCGTGGCTGAATACAATTGCACCCTCCAATACGTCCCTGGGAAAATGAATCCCGTTGCCGATGCCCTGTCAAGAAACATGTTGGCTGCCGTTCAACTGGGATTGGATTACAACGCCCTGGCTGAAGCCCAACGACAGGATCCAGAGTATCAAGCTTGTAGAACATCCTGCACATCCCTCCGTTGGGAAGACTTTCCCCTTGAAGACTCCAACACCACCCTCCTCTGTGATGTCAGTACTGGTAGACCGCGACCTTGGATTCCTGCTCCCATGCGCCGACAGGTGTTTGATTTCATTCACGGCCTTTCACATCCCTCGTGCCGTTCTACTGCACAGCTGCTGAAGGCAAAGTTCATTTAGCACGGCATTTCTAAGGATGCTAAGGATTGGGTCCGCACCTGTACTTTTTGCCAAACTTCCAAAGTACATCGACACACGGATTCAGGAGTGGGCACCTTTCCTCAACCTCAGTGCCGTTTCGCACACATTCACGTCGACGTTGTAGGCCCCCTACCCACATCACAAGCACTTCGTTACCTGTTTACCGTCATCGACCGCTCCACTCGTTGGCCTGAAGCCATTCCCATGGAAACTGCAACGTCCGCCTCATGTACATCTGCCTTACTCTCTGGATGGATTTCAAGATTCGGTATCCCTGAGCATATTACTTCTGACAGGAGAACCACTTTCACCTCTCAATTGTGGACGTCATTAGCGAATCTCCTGGGCATCACCCTACATCAGACAACGGCCTACAACCCCGCTGCCAATGGAATGGTTGAACGTTTTCATCACACCCTCAAAGCAGCTTTGATGTCCCGTTGCAAGGATTACAACTGGTTTACTCAGCTTCCCTGGGTCCTCCTGGGACTAAGGACCACTCCTAAAGACGCCCTCGACTTCTCGGCAGCTGAAATGGTGAATGGCGACCCTTTGGTCGTCCCTGCCGAATTTTTTCCTTCTGCAACCTCCTCCGACGATCTCCAGCGCATACGTCA
>NC_090753.1:37906161-37908661 GCF_036898095.1 Palaemon carinicauda | reverse complement strand
GCATTTAAATATATATAATCATTAAACAGATTAGTTAATCTATCTGTTTTGAAAATGTAAACGCATATTCTGGATTGAGATGCTCGACATCCGTAGTATACAAACAAAACAAAATAGTTGTCTAATATAGCGGATGTGAAAAGACTAGCATTGCATATCAAATTATAAACACAAAATTTCAATAGTTTCAACTCTTGAATTGTCCTATCTGTTCCATTTATAACAAAAATGATAAAAATGAAGTATCCCGAATGTGCTGGGGATATGTGGCCAGGAATTGCTTCCCACTTGTCAATGCATAAAGCAATATAAAAAGTTGAGGGCATTTTCCTCAGGAACAGAGACGTTGGATTTTACTTGCTTGTCAATAGCATGAGATTATTATATCGCAGGGATATTCATCTTCCCAAGATATTGTACCCAAAGTCTCAGTCTCTCAGCTTCACACGACAGAAATATATTTCTATATCCCACATCTATTCATTCTTCGGTACAGCAGTGACCAAATTGGGGTACTATATCAAGCATTAGATGTGTGTGTTTATGTGAGAGAGAGAGAGAGAGAGAGAGAGAGAGAGAGAGAGAGAGAGAGAGAGAGAGAGAGAGAGAGAGAGAGAGAGACAATGCATGTATATAGGTTTGAATATTTGGTCTAAGTATCAAGTACTTTGCTGTGCTTGTTAATTTGCCCACACCTGAAAACCCTTAGCTCTATTGAAACAGAAAATAGATTAATCCTTCTTCATTCCTAGTTCATCTTATTTATTAGAAAATACTATGAATTTACAATAAACCAATATATACAGGAATTTTGTATTTTTTGTTATCAAAGATTCCTGTAAACTTAGTATTTTATCGAAGTTGATGCTTTAATCGAAATCCCATTTAATAAAAACAATTTTCTTCAAATTACTTGATTGGTTTTGGTTTATTCTTTGGATTCTTACTAATCAGTTGACTTATATGCCATGATCTCCTCAATATGCTAATCTTCAACAATAATAGTGATTCTGTTTCCAGATATAATATATATATATATATATATATATATATATATATATATATATATATATATATATATATATATATATATATATATATATAATTAGAGTTTTCCCATTTAAAAATCAAAATTAATATTGTAAGTAAACGGGAATATTTTTTTTTATTCTATTAAAAAACTTTCATTAAATGATGCTATTTACAGCTGTCTATTTTCGTATTCTGGAAGTCACGATAATAAGTGGGAAAGGTGTGTTTCGAGCAAACCTTAATTTAGGATTTACCTCTCCAAATTAGGTTTATAAATATATATATATATATATATATATATATATATATATATATATATATATATATATATATATATGTATACATATATATATATATATATATATATATATATATATATATATATATATATATATATATATATATATATATATATATATATGTATATATATATATATATATATATATATATATATATATATATATATATATATATCAATGAAGTCTTAAGAATACATATATAATTATATAAAGTATTCAGAAGAATTTGATTGTTAAATTTATATATATATATATATATATATATATATATATATAAATATATATATATATATATATATATATATATATATATATATATTTAATATTTTGAGGAGGGTGATTTTTTTTTATTAATATAGAATTTCTTAAGAAATATTCGTAACTTAAGCTTTCAAGTCATGTTTCATGGTACATTGAAAAAGATTAAAGCAGAAAAAAATAGGCCTAAATGATATGCATATACATTTGGGTAGTTTTAAGAATAAATCCGGATAACAAAAAACCATCACAGCAATTGACGAATTTTTAAAACATTTCTAATGCATGATAAAGTAATTGGTGATTATTAATTAAAAAAATATATTATCCATGATTTAAAAAGTGTTTTATAGTACTGATGTACAAATTATTTTTTAAATGGATAATTGAAGTATCATGAATTAGAATGATTTTTAAAACCATTTTCCGAATCCCCAACCAATGAAACGTATCAAACTACCACAGATATTAAAGACTATATCAAATCCTATTGTAAGGCTTGTTGACTCTCTAGCTTCCCTGACAATTATACCTTAACTTCTCGGAATCCAAACTGAGACGTTCGGAAAACTGGGACATAAATTCCCTTACCTATGTGACACGAACGCCATAAAGCAGCAGTTTCTGCCTCTATACGATATGTTAGAAGGAAGAAAGACATTACAGGATAGTGTGAGTAATGATACTGATAATTTACACAACAAAATCATAACAGAATCTAATATCAATAAATCTATCTGGTTAAAAAATTTAATATTACCCAAGTAATGAAAATGAATGGAATAGTAGTATAACAGTAATAGCTAGAGGGGCACTCAATAGAGCGCATACCTCCACGGTAGCTTATTTATCGACATTTTGCTCGACCTTGACTTTGACTTTTGACCTTAACATTTATTAATGGGTGTGG
>NC_090753.1:37891161-37893661 GCF_036898095.1 Palaemon carinicauda | reverse complement strand
CTTTGGTGACCTTCTGTAGAGGTCACTGACTTCCAATTGCCTACCTATCTGGAAATTGTTTTTTTGATTTCTTAATCTAATCCAAAATATCTATGAGGGGCTGGGAAAAATACAATGTAAACTTTGAATTGGATTTCCTTATTTATAATAGGGAATAATTATTCCTAGCTGATCCAGGGACGGAAATTGTTTATGAGATTGGCATTGTCCTTCGTTGAAGTCGCTCACTATCACGCAGTTAAATGTAATATTTCTACATTTAACATCATATTCAAGAAGGCTACATAATACCTGTCTCTTCAATTGTAGATATCACCATGAAATGTGGCAGGAAAAGAGAAACTATGTTTTACATCAATCCCAGAAATTTTCGTTTGGATATGTGAATTATTCTAGGAAAAATTTAATCCACCGCCAAAAATAACCATTAAACCCATACCGAAATGAACGTTTGCTGTGGCCTTTCTATGGCAGATACCAACATGAAATTTGGTATGGACAAACTAGATATTCATTCCATAAATCCCTGAAAATTCCATTTAGAAATGTGGAATAATTTATAAATAATTTACGGCACCGGCGAAAATTGGCCCGCCGCGGATATAAAAAAATGTATTCTGTGACTTTTCTATGTAGAGTATCAATACGAAAATTGATGACCTTGTAGATCGTATAACACGCATCAAACCCTGTGAAAATCATTTGGAAATCTGTAAAACTCTAGGTGTAGCTTGCTCCCCCTCACTGGGATTTTTGCGAAAAGTCGTCACTTACAAATTAGCTGCTAAAAATATCGCCTACCCCTTGACAACACCTAGCACAAAATCTATGGTTAGGGAATGACTGAACTACGGGTTGTGTGATATAGCTTCAAAATAAGTATGGCATTTCATATAAAGTCACTCACTTCGTTCGCGACAATTAATTTATGATTAGGTTCCAAAATAGGTTATATGAAATTATTTAACAAACAATAGAATTCAAATTGCTATATTTCTTTAAATTCAACTGCCATGCATAAAATTCAGCCCATCTGCTAAAACTGGCAGTGGCTTTTATTTACAATTTCTTTTAACTCAATCTATAATTGGTTAACCAATTACTGAACATTGTTTTCCCATCTTTTTTTTTTTTTTTTTGTTTTTTTTTTTTTTTTTTTTTGCGTGGACAAATCTATAACATAAGACCATTTCACGAGCCTATCTTGTTGTTCACTCCTCCACTTTTGCATTGAAATCCCCCGGACTATATATTTACTTTATGGTATTCATGTCTGGTAATCAGGTAACTAGTATCAGGTAGGACAATCTCTCTCTCTCTCTCTCTCTCTCTCTCTCTCTCTCTCTCTCTCTCTCTCTCTCTCTCTCTCACTCTCTCTCTCTCTCTGTATATATATATATATATATATATATATATATATATATATATATATATATATATATATATATATATATATATATATACAGTATATATATATATATATATATATATATATATATATATATATATATATATATATATATATATAAATATATATATATATATATATATATATATATATATATATATACATATACATATATATATATATATATATATATATATATATATATATATATATATATATATATATATATATATATATATATATATATATATATATTTATATATATCCTAAAACAGCAATTACATCAACATAGAAAGAGATAAGGTTTAATTAGAGGAAGTTAATGAGGAGATGAAGTCAAGACACGAAAAGGGAGAGAGATTCTCGTCCACATGTTCCAAAGTATCTAGTGACTGAGTTTAATTAAGTCTTTAATAGCTATAAGAAAATTGCCTTTCCCAACTGTATTTTCTAAACATCGTATTTTTACTCAATGTGAAAGGTCATGGTTACGGTCAGGCCAAATGTCCAATTCACGTAATCAGCAATTAGTCTGGACATTGTTGTCACAGAGACTTCAAACTTGGTTCATATTTGAGTGTATGGAAATCCACGTCATTTAATAGAGGTTAATGTCAAAGGCCAAGGTCAAGGAAAAGGTCGAGATATATGATGCCTTGGCGAAGGTCTGCACTCTACTGAGTGCCCCTCAAGTTCTCAAATGCAGTGCACACATCCTACGGGATATGAGAAATTTAATGGGATTAAACTATTTAGTTTTTATGTAAAGCTTGACTGAATAGTTTTAATGAAAATTACATGGAAAAAAACTCGAAATAGAGACATTTGATACTTACACTAGCTTACGCATGGAAGATATATTTCTCTTGGGATAATTAGAGATTAAAGTATTAACAGTATGGAAAATGGAAGATTTTATCAGTAATTGCAATACCAGAAATTAAAGATAAAAACTTTTTTGAAAATAAAACACCCAACCCAGTCATTCCCAAGCCATCGATTTCAGAGAGGGGATGAGTGGAATTAGCTGATATTTTCGGCATCTGAGTCAATAACTTCTATACTAATAGATACATTTTAATGAAATTTTAG
>NC_090753.1:37868808-37878808 GCF_036898095.1 Palaemon carinicauda | reverse complement strand
ATGAGCAGGAAGACAGGGAAGCAATGGGTTTGGAAAAAAATAAAATAAAAAAAACTCAGAATTAGAAGTAAGACAAATGAGAGCTGATAGGATTGCAATGGAAAGATACAACGTTAACAGAATTAATGTGCCGTGTCGTGTATGAGACGGTTGCTTATGAAGAAGCATAGACCCGCTGATATCCCGGGGAATGCCGAATGGGGCATATGCCTCACATATCGATTCCTGGTGAGAAGATAGGTGATTGCCGTAGTATGAGACGGGACACATTGGAATAAAAAAGGTGACGGCGAATATTACGAAACACTTTTTCTGGCCTGGCATGAATAAGGATGTGAGACATTATACCCGTGCATGTCACTTTCGTCAGATGGCTGGATAGCTTAACGAGTACATCAAGCGAGCTCCCTTACATCCGATTGAAGTATGAGTAGAACCCTTAAGCATGATAATGATCAACATTATGGGACTGTTACTGAGAATGAAGCAAGGCAATGAATATACATTAACCTTAATGTGTCCACTGACAAGATACTAAGAAGCCATAACCATCAGAAACATCAGCGAAAAAATACCATGGAGAAGTTACTAGACTTTTTTACCAAGTATGGTATTCCATAACTCGTTCAGAGTGACCGAGGAAAATTTTTTTGTTCAAAATTGTTTTAGCACGTGACGAAACTATTGCATGTAAAATAACAACTGTCAACTGTTTATCACCTGGTGACCTAAGGTGCATTTGAGAGATTTAATCAAATCATAAAGAGTAGGTTAACCAAGTACTGTAAAGAAACAGAAAATTAATGTGATTTCAAACTACCTTTATTGTTATTTGAGGTATACAATGCTTATCAAGAAAGCAAGGGATGTAGTCTGAATTAAATGGTGTTTGGACGAGAAGTATGAGGACCGATTAAAATGTTGATGGAAAAATGGAAAGATCGATAGGAAACGGAGGGAGATTATGGCAAGAATTTGAGAAAAGGGATCGATAAAATAAGAAAATTTTATTTCAAAACCTAAAAATGAGCCAAGGAAAAATTAAGAAAATATTTGTTATGAAAAGTAAGGATAGACAGTATGCGGTAGGACAACAGGTAGTTTTCCTACCGATAAGGAGACTTTCTCTGAAAAACAAGTTCCAAGGACCATTCCTGATTTTGGGGAAGATCAGTGACTGAACCTACTTTATTGAAACGACACGAAGGAAAAGTCAGAGGAAGGTACACATTAACCTATTGAAACTATACATAAACGAAAAAATACTGAAGCCTCCCAGGTGTGTATGGCGCAAACCATTCCATTCATGGAAGACGACGATGGATATAAGGGAGAGTCTATAAGCAAAGTGAATAATTCGACCATCACCCGGAACTTAGAAGAAAAATTCACTCATTTGAACAAGGAGCAGCATGTGAAATCAAGTCGATTGATTAAAAGTTCCCCTAGAATAGAATCAGAAACAACTTAATGATGCATGAGATACACCTCCAGACCACAGAAAGACTGTTCAAACAACTCGCTTCTTAACTGTCATCATATCACAGAGAAATCGTGAGAAAAAAATTTGACTATTTGTTACAAAACGGATTAGCCGAACAAAGCTCTAGCCTTTACAGTTCTCCGCGCTGGCCCATGGTAAAATCCTGACAGATATTTCCGGATGTGTATGGACTATCGAAAATTTAATTCAATTAGTGTGTCGGATGATTATCCATTGCCCCTCATAGACCAACCTCCCGACAACATTGAACAAGCGAGGTTCGTCTCTATATCCAATTTGTCAAAAGGCTATTATTAAATTCCTGTGGACAACAATGGAAAATTATTATAAGTCTTTTTAACCACGTTTGAGTTGTAACAATACACAGTCATGCCATTTGGTCAAATGAACGCACCCACTACGTTTGAACAAGCGAGGGATAATCTTCTAGGATCAATTGATGAAATAGGCTTATATATCGATGATATTGTAATATAATCATCGATCTCGGAAAAACATCTCTGAATCCTGGAGAAGGTGTTTCAAAAGCTATGAAGAGCACATCTGACGAATAAAGTGGAGAAGAGAGAATCTGGAAAGGCAACAGTTCGGTATTTAGGATTTGGAATGTGAAGAAGGCCAATTGCCCTGGTAGCTGCTAACGTCAAAAGAATAAGGGAAACTTCACCCCCCACAACGAGGAAGAAATTACAACGATTTTTAGGGATGGCAGGATTCTACCGACGGTTTAGCCTGAATTTTTCATCTGTAGTCGCTAACTTAAATGATTTGACTAGACCCAAGAAAAAGCTCATTTGGCCCGGCGAGTGGAATGAATCCTTCGACAGGATAAAGGCCATATTAACTTTGAAAGTGATACTGGAATTACTGGATTACAATAAGATATTCACTATCCAAGTAGAGGCGTCAGATAAAGGAAATGGATCTGTCCTGTTGCGAGAAGGTAAGGATGGAATTCTTCACCCTGTCTGTTTTATGTCGTCGAAGCTGAAGAAGCATCAACGACCCTACTTAACTGTTGAAAAGTAACTGATAGCACTAATCACAGCAATAAGGAAGTTAAAAGTTTACGTAAATATACAACACAATGAGGAAATTACTGTTTATTCAGATTACAATCCTTTAACTTTTATTAATAAAATAAAGAATAATAATCAAAGGTTAAATAGGGGGTCGTTATGTTTATAACCATATTGGATTAATGTAAAGCAAATATCAGGTAAAGTGAACGTGGTTGCCAAGAATAAATAAACTTATTGGGGAAGCTATCTTACGTAGCTGGTCTTCATGGAAGTAGAATATTTTATTCACATATTTTTTCTATATATTTAAGAGATGTATAGCTGGTTAATAAGGTAAGTTCCACTTACGTAGGATTAAGTAATGTATAAAAATTACATAAGATTATTATCATTCCTTTAATTGTATTTTCATTCAGTTCCGTAAATGTAAAGGTGTGTTATTTTGATAAATTAAATTTTCATTTCACGTTTTTTTTTTAACAAAGTCTTACGTAACTTGTTAAAAGTTATGCTGTATGACACACACACGCTTGGTATTGCGTCCTGTATCCACGTGGTTGGAGGAGGCATGAAGGTTCTAATCTATTTTTTAATGTTACAAGAGGAGGCGGGTGGAGTTAGGTGAGAATGTTGCTTCGCCAAACAATGATAGTAGCTCTTCTTCAAATTGCTAAGTTGGCAACCTTACGCCACTAGATCCATGCCCTCACGCAATAAAGAGGATTTATTGGAAATTTCTAGAGTGGATTAAGTTAATATATAAGGGCCCAACAATGCATAGGAGACAAAGAAATCCTGCCTAACCCTCTGAAGAACCATCGTCCAACAGTCCTCTCCAGCATCTACTCAGCTACTGAATATATCCTCTCCAACGCGCATAGGGTTTTCCTCTCCAACGTACATAGTGTTTACATCTCGAACGTGCATAGTGTTTTCTCTCAAATGTAAATAGCGTTTGTTAAAACATTGGAATTTCTGTGGTTCTAGTTAATAGAAGTGTCGTGTATATGTGAGTACCAGTATACTATAATGATTAAGTGTTTTTTGTGACAGGCCATGTGAGCTTAGGTTAAGCAGTGAAGTGTAATTATTTTGTTTAACCGTTCAGTAACCTTGTGTGATCACAAGGACTTAACAGTAACAGTTGAATATATGTAAGTGTAATTCTGATTTATTTTGCATAGGTGTTAAAGTATTTTTTATTTATTGATTGTCAAAGGTAAATATTTTTATAGATTAATTTTAGGTGAAACAAGTGATTGTATTTTCATTTTCTAAATGATATACTTTCTTTTTTCTTAGTCTAAGGTTTAGCTTAGATTTAATATTTCCAGTGATTAATTTTTGTTGTTGATTTGTTTGAATTTGGTAATTTTTTATAGAATATATATATATATATATATATATATATATATATATATATATATATATATATATATTTGTAAAGTGTTTATTATTTTGATCACGAATACCTATTCCAGTACTCTGCTTGTACCACCTGATTAAGAATGGAAGTAAGAGGTTGATTTAAGAGTAGTTTTCATTAAAAGTAAAGTAGTCATCCTGTTTTCTTGGGAGTGCAAAGTGCAGAGACCTTTTGATATTTAGTGTTCATATGCATTATTTTTTTCGAGTTGCCTAATATTATCAGAGCTATATATATATGTACATATATATATATATATATATATATATATGTACATATATATATATAAATATATATATATATATATATATATATATATATATATATATATATATATATATATACACACACACACATATATATATATATATATATATATATATATATATATATATATATATATATATATATATATATATACATATATATATGTTCGTATGTGTAGCGCAAAAATTACTCTTTATTATATAAGGGAGATAGTAAATCTATTCTTTTGTTATCAAATTGATATTGTCATAAGTTTTTTTTATATGAGAAAATTTTTAACATCAAAGCTTTATTTTATACAAATTTGCTTTGGTATATTTCACTCTCTTTCTCAATATTTAAAGCTTTCTCGTCTAATTATAGTTTCCCCTTTTCTTATCAGTTGTTATGAAGTTCATATTTTACTCGTTAATATTAAAAATGTTCATACATTATATTAATTTTTTATCCGGATATAAAGGTCAAAAAAATATTAAAACTTCAGAAAAAACAGATGATTCAAGGCATGTTAGGGAAACAAAATAATCTGGTTTACTAGGCCAACTGATAATAACTAGTGACTATCATAATAATAATAAGCCTACATTCAAGTACGCAGTTTTTTACTTCGACAAATTAACAGACGATTAAATTTATTAATGAAATCCATTTATTAGCATCTTTAAATAGTAAGGGTTCTACTTCATATCATAATCATCATCATCATCATCATCATCATCATCATCATCATCATCATCATATCTTCCCACGCCTATCAAAGCAAATGGCGTCAGTTAGATTCCGCCAGTCTTCTTTATCCTGAGCTTTTAAATCAATATTTCTCCATTCATCATTTCCTACTTCACGCTCCATAGTCCTCAGCCATGTAGGCATGGGTATTCCGACTTGTCTATGTATAACATTATGTAAATACCATGGATATCAGGGTATTTGTCCATGTGCGTGTATGTATTTGTGTTTTTTTGCATTAATGTGTATACAAAAGATATGTTACTGGTTATGGAATATAAAGTCTATAGCCTGACTTTTCTTGACTTAAAAGTCTCATGTGAGCCTTATCGTTAATTCTAACATATTCAAATTATATGTGAATTACAGTTTATGCAAAAAACAATATATACATAAGTCATTCAAAAGAATAAAGACGATTTTTTTTCTTTTTTTATTAGAATGTAATAAGTATAATAATCAGAATAACACAGTGAAATTGGCTGTTGTCTTTTGTGAATATCATCAGTTCCTGTTATGTAACCATGGAATAAAGGCCTATTAATAATTCAACTCAAGCTGAACTTGTCTCTTGGATTAGGTCTTTTATCCACGCCTTAGTCAGAAAAAAATAAAAGGTGTGTTTTCAAGTAAATATCATTATAGTTAATGATAATTTTGTTTGAATTTTGGTTATATCAATAATAGTGTTTATGATTGATCAAGTCTTGAAAAATAATCCATTAAGGAATGAACAGGTGATAGATGAACCAAACCACTGAGGCCATGATTGAAATAGAAAAGTGGTTTGTGTATAATTGAAGAGCAAATATTAATTTAACTAAATAAATATTCTTGATTCTGCCACTAATATTCATCATCTAATACCACGTATCTTCATACGCTTGTATCAACATTTGATGAAATCTACATTTGTTACAAAACATCAACTTTGTGATTTTTTTTTTCTTTTAACAAGTTGACAGCAATTTCGTTTTATATTTGTATATGCCACTGATCTATTTTGACTTTTGTGCTGATCTTACACTATGTAGTATTTGTGTTTTATTACATCTCCTATTTAGGGGATTTGTTATTTCCATTTCTCACTGGACTGCTCACCCTATTGGATCCCTTGGGTTTGTACCATTCAGCTTTTCAATCCAAGAATGTAACTTGGCTGCTCATAATAATAATAATAATAATAATAATAATAATAATAATAATAATAATAATAATAATAATAATAATAACTTCCAGGATCTGTTTTGAAGACCCAAATAATAAAATCCCACGTGAAAAAAACAAGTAAATAACTGTAAGCAGGAATGTCTAAAAAAAAAATGAAAAACATAAAATGATTAACAGCAAAAACTCAGAAAAGTATAATTCATCGGAGATAAAAGTACAAAAGAAATACATTCATCATAAAAACAAAAGTGTATTCGAGAGAGGAAGAATTCTTTCAAGGAATTCGTACGTCCATTTTCTTTTGGAACCAAAATATCTATTGGAAACCTTTCTTAGATATTCATTGTTGGTAAAAGCGGAGATCTTGGCCGGTTATGAGGTAAGAGCTGGAAATCCAATAAGACGAGCTACGCTTCTTCTGATGGGTTTAGGAGGGGGGGGGGAGGCCTTAATGGAGGGAAGGGGTTAATTGAGTAGGATAGACTAAGAAGAAGAGAAAGAGAAACAAGATTTAATTTTTTTATGAAATATGTGTGAGCGTCTACTGTTTATCTATCTATTTATATATCTCTCTATTTATATATCTATCTATATCTCTATCTATTTACCTATCTATCCATTTATATCTATATGTATATATATATATATATATATATATATATATATATATATATATATATATATATATTTATATATATATATATATATATATATATATATATATATATATATATATATATATAAAATGTGTATATATATATATATATATATATATATATATATATATATATATATATATATATATATATATATATATATATATATATCAGCAGGTCAGTCTTCCTCATTAGCAACCCATCCTTGAAGTAATAACAGGTGGGAGACTGTTACACCTCCATCTCATCCACCACACGGTATATTAATTTCATTGACGCCACATCCTTTTGTTGCAATTCTATCAGCCTTTTCCGACTCACTTGTCCTACTTATGATACCGAGTTTTCTATTTCTTCTGAGTCAATCGCTTCCCTCGTCTTCCTGTTCATTCATCTGTTTTTCCTCTTCTCTTGGGCTCTCTCGAGAGCTCTCATCTTGCATACTATCATGGAAACCTCTTCTTCAGTAAACAAATCCACCAAGTTCACCATTCTCGGTTTCTCTGTCTTCTTTTCCAGCCACTTTCTTTGTCATATACCTAGTCATCACACAGGAAAGAGAGGTGGGTAGTCGTTCTCATTTTCAGTCTTAGGACTATATTTCAGTGATTTTTCCGTTACAATGGGACAAGGCAAAAACAGTGTTTCACCAATCTCATTTCCCTGTGGGACTTCCACTCCTTTGACAGCCAATGAATCTTTTACCTCGAAATCAAAATGACCTTTTACCAACTCGTATGAGAGTTTCAAGCGGCAAATAGGATAACTTCTCTTCCAATTTCCTTCAAAATGACCGAATCTCCTGTAAGGGAATGTTCTCCCAATGGGTGTATGCATTACCACACTATTATTACCTTCCGTGTCGAGCAATATCTTGACCGGGATCATCTCACTCCCATCCAAAGTGGCTAACATATCTTCATAAATATACATTTTAATTCATTCATGCTGTTTGAAGTTGTCCTATTCGTCGTGTAAACGTTAACTGGTTTATTTTCCTCGTAGACCTTTCCCATTTGACTTTTCATGTTGGTATTTGTGGAGTTGAGTTACCTTTAACCAGTTTGGCGGCGGCTCTTGGTTGGTTCTACTAACATTCCTTACTAATATGGTCTTTTTTGCCACACTTATAACTGACAATAATTATCTTCTGCATGTCTTTCTCAACACCTCAAGGAGGAAAATTCGATGATTGTTGCTGTGGTACTATCGCTTTCTGCTTTGATATAGTACCAGTGGTATTTACGCTGTAACTATTGAACATGTTCCCATAGTTATTACTGAACTGGTTTCCATGGTTCGATGAATACTTGACACTTGGTCAGAACAACGGTTGAAACTCCATACCCCAGAACGATTTACGACTAATAATATTATAATCTTTATTCAGTGAAGTGGCTCTATCAAGTTTCTTCACCTCTCTCTCAAGTACATTCGAATATGCTAAGGAATATTGTTCCAATGCTATCAGTTCTTCTAAATTAGTCATCTCGCTCACTTTGGCAGCCTCTATCCATCTCTTAAAACATCTTTATACTTGATTGATGTAATCCTGGAAAGTCCTTTTCTCGTCCTTCCGCAAAATTCTGAAACTTTCCTTATAATATTCAGGGGTCATCTGATACACTTGCACCACTCTTCTCTTATCTACTTGATACTGATTCATCTGGTCCTGAGACAAGGCAAGATATGCACTGCGTCCTTTACCAATAAGGAGACACAGCAATAACACAGGCCAAACATCTTCTGGCCATTCCATCGTCTACGCGACCATTTCAAAATAATTAAAGAACTCGTCGGGAGCTTTTTCTGTGAATTTTGGGATTAATCTCTGTGCATGCACCCCATTAAACACGGGATCGTGCATAGCAGGGGTCACACCTGTCTCAGTTGATGACAACCTTGCACGAGCATTCAATAGTTCCAATTCCCTTGCATGTCTTGGAATTTTTCCCGCTTCTTCTCTCTCTCTTTCTTCCCATCTTGCAATTTCTCTTCTTTCCATTTCCCTTGCATGTCTTGCAATTTCAATATAATCTTCTCTCCCTCTCTTTCTTCCCGTTTTGCCATCATCTTCAACTTAATGAAATTCTCTTCAGCTGCAATTTAATCTCAGCCTCTATATTCGTTTCTGGTTTCTTTCCTTCAGTTTGTGGGTCATCTGATAATTGCTTCTCTACGAATTCTGCTTCAGCCTTCTCCAAAAGGTTTCGAGCTGATGTACTATCTTCTTCTGGCAACTTTCCTGAATTTATTAACACTTCTAAGGTTAGATACTTTATTTGGGCTTTAATCATTCCGACAGTTGAATGGCCACCACATGCCATTAAAATAGCGAACCATTGAGCTTTAGTTTCATTAGCTTCCGACAACTGGGTTTTCCAAAATTTAATTGGGCCTTTTCTACTTTACAAGAAATTATATGTCCCCAAAAAATAAATCCGAACAGTACACGGAATCCTATCAACACTAAACTGATAAAAAAACAGCCCTGTTATCACCAATATTTAAAACAGACTCACGATATCCCTTTGGTCTGGGCCCCAAAAATATATATTACGTCTAGCGAATTATGTAAATCACAGAGCTTCCAAAGTCACCTGTTTTGTATTATATAATCTGTTACACAAGAAAAAAAAACCCGAGCTCTGAGAATTATACGCAACTCCCTGAAAATAATATATATGTACACTGAAAACTGTATCTAAAGGTCTCTTATAAATTGTGTCACCTGATGGGCTAGGAAATCGGGGAAAACTCGCTGGAAAGAAGCAGATGTCTCGCCAGGTAAATCCTGAATTGCAGTTAGCAGTTAGGTTCCGACTTCTTTTACAGCCTTTGGTGGCATAGTAGGAAGCTACCTGACCCTATTTGAGCACGATATTGTGTTGATTCTCATCCTTATTGACTATTCAGGGGTAATTTGAATTAAAACCTCGCTGGTAAGAAACTGATGTCTCGTAAGTTGAATCCCAAATTACGATTACCTGTTCTTTTACAGTCTGTGGTGGCATTGCTAGAAGCTACCTGGCCTTTCATTTCACGGGGCTGGGGTTCAATCACTATATATATATATATATATATATATATATATATATATATATATATATATATATATATATATATATATATATATATATATATATATATATATATATATATATATATATAGGATGCTTTAACCTTTAAAACGGTTCATATTTACTGAACCGAAAAATTACTTCAA
>NC_090753.1:37863813-37868785 GCF_036898095.1 Palaemon carinicauda | reverse complement strand
CGGTTATCAGAGCTGCCCTTAATAACCAACAACTTAGCACAAAAGCTACAGTGGGTTGGTCATGTAGCCCGAATGGAGGACAACAGAATTGGCAAGGGAGTGATGCTTGGTAGACCAGAGGGAAGACGACCTGTGGGGAGACCACCTCTGAGGTAGGAAGATGATAATAAAAGGGAAATTGAACACCAGACTCGTGGAGCACGTGATCTCTGGCATGATATCGCATTGAATTGGGAAGAGTGGAGGAGTCTTGTATAGGCAGCTCAGGACCACATTAGCCATGAGCCAGTACAGCGAGAGTGAGTGGTCCACTTAGTGAAACGGTTAAAGATAAACAGGAAAAATCTTGTGTAAAGAAAAGGTATTAATGACATATGGAAAACACTAAGAAAATGCTAATGGAACAGAGCATAAATATTTTAATGATAATAAAAAAAAAAATCTAGTGAAAAAAATATTAGTGCTGTTCGACTGGAATGGAGTCGGATAATAAAAGGACATATATACGTAAATACAACAAAAGAAAAGGAAATTAAAATCTAAGAGCAGCATAGAATGAGAATAAGATTCGATTAAAAAAAAAAAACAGAAATATCATGGAAGGTGTCAGCAATATTATTTTAAAACTTGTATTGAATATGCATTTGGATATAGATTGAAAAGGTTATTCCACCAAGTAATTGAATTATTCAGAAATTGAGATTTACTAAAGCGACAGTCAGTAAAATAACCTTCAGTACGTTGTATACAATTTAGATATAACCAAGAATAATTACAAAATATAAGCACTGGAAACTAAAAGAGTTTAAAAGAAGAGGAAAATATTATATCCCTGAAAACCCAAGACAACAAAATATCATGTAAACCATAATATTTTCTAAAATTCAATGAAGACATAGTAGAAAAAATGCCAAATACCTTTCCGCATAAAAAAATATGGTATAGTTTTATGTTATAAACACTTTCAAAATGCTATATGCCCCACTATTTGATCTCAGAAAATACTAGGCATAATAAACACAGAAAATTTCGATGAACTCTCTAACACTTAACTAATAGCAGAAGATCACTAAAAATGTAGTAAATTAAAATTATTTGAAGCCAGCAAAATATCATTACAAATGCTGTCACTGGAAAACGTTAGAAACAAGCAGAATATTTCAACAAATGTTGTCACTGGGAGACGTTTGAAAACCGCGAAATATCACAGCAAATGCTGTCACTGGAAAATGTTTGAAAATAGAGAATGTCACCAAGATTATTGTCACTGGAAAACAATAGAATATCACAAGAAATATTGTCAATGGAAAACGTTTTTCAAATCACATTACGTCATGCAATGACTGGAAAAGGAAACGAGGTAATCAAAATTCTACCAACACTGATTCATTGTTCTTTTTGGATCTGATTACGACGGAGGGTTATGGACGTCGCTTGCCACGCAAAACATGGTGTTTAAAAGGTGGGTGTTTGTACTATATAAAGATTTGTTCTAACAACTTACGTGAGTATAAGTTTGGCTGAACATACACGTGTATTCATTATCAAAAGGTTTTCTCATTAGACGGATATACATTTAAATAGATGTATATGTATGTGGGTCGAAAGATAGATGACCATGAATGAGGTCTATATGAATATTCTTATTCATATATCACTCACTCACTCACTAAATCCCGACTGGAATTCTCAAGGGGGGGTGGGGGGGGGGCTGCATCTGATGTCGCCATTCTCTCCAGAGATTTTTATCCAATGCCATCTGTGCCAGCTGCTGAAATGTCTTGCCTCTATTTGTTTTCTTGAAGGCTTTCACCCATGAATCTCTTGGGCGTCCTCTCGGTCTATTTCCGGCCACTCGTCCATGTAGCACTATCTTTGGCCATCTGTCCTGTTCCTTCCTCTGTACATGCCTAAACCATCTCCTCTGAATATCCTCCACTCTAATCAGAATTGTGTCCTCAACACCAACCATTTCTCTCACTCTCTCGTTCGTAATTCTGTCATCCCATGTTACAATACAGATTCTTCTCAGGCATTTCATTTCAAAGGCTAATAACTTTTTATCTTCTTTCTTCTTCAGTACACAACATTCAGCAGCGTATATCACAGTGGGGATTACAATTGCTCTTAATAGTCTAATTTTCAACTTAATGGACACATTTCTATCTTTCCAGATTCTTCTTAGCCTTCAAAATGCTTTCTGGCCACTTGAGATTCGGTCTTGAATTGCTATTCCTATCTTACCATTATTCCCAAATATTTAAACTCATGGATTTGTTCCACTTTTCCCTCTGATAGCTGTATTTCTAAGGCCTCTCTCTGGCGTTCAATTTTGATATTTTTTGGTTGTCTCTCTGTTTATCACTAATTCATACCTATTGTACGCATCCTCCACCATTCTCAACACTCTCTGAAGTTCGTCTTTAGTTTCTGTTAAAAGCACTATGTCATCTGCATATTTCATGTTTGATATTTTTTTCCCTCCTATATCTATGCCACCCTCATAATCTCTAAGTGCCATTCTCATTACCCATTCCAAGTATAGGTTGATGAGGTGTGGTGATAGTGGTCAACCCTGTATAACCCCACCAGTGGTTATGAACTCTTCTGTCAAACATTGTCCTTTTCTTACCCTAGCTGATGTCCTTTCATACAATATCCTGATGGTTTCCAGTATTTTTAGTTCTAATCCCCATTCCTTCAAAATCATAATCATTCCTCCCCTCCATATGAGTCAAACGTTTGTCTGAAGTCAATAAATACACAATACAGATCTTTGTCCTTCTCCCAGAACTTTTTTATGATTTTTGAGAAAGTGAATACATGATTAATTGTTCCTTTATCCGCCCTAAATCCTGCTTGCCCCTCATCAATTGTTTCCTCTTCTTTCCTCGCTATTCTACTTTGTATGTTTTTTGCTAGAACTTTATAAGCATGTAGTAATAGACCGATAGGCCTATAATTTTTGCATAAGGTGATGTCCCCTTTCTTTTGTGTTGGAATTATGATGTTTTCAATCCAATCATTTGGAGCTGCTTCTCCATCTAATATATATCCCTGCCTAAATTACACAACCATCTTTCTACCATTTCACCACCAGCTTCAAGCAATTCCTTTGGTATTCCGTCTATTCCTAGTGCTTTCCCACTTGACATAGCTCTTAAAGTGTTTTCCACTTCTTCTATCAGGAGATCTGGTGTTTCCTGTATATTCCATAGCTCTCCTCCTAGTTCTGGATAATTTTCGCCAGTTACCCATCTCCCACTTCCTTTTAGTTGTTCCTCATAGTGCGTTTTCCAGATCTTCTCAACATCACCTGTTGCCGATACCTTGTTAATTCTGCATCTCTTAAAGCAATTTTCTTGTTTTTCCAACTCCTTGTTAATCTGTCTACTGCAGTGTATAGCTTCCTTGAATGGACGTATCTGAAACATTCCTCACATGTTTTACATAGGTCTTCTATCCATTTTATTTTTGCTCCTTTGCATTTATTGTCCACTGCTCTGGACTTTTGTCTATAACTTGCTTTGTTTCGTGGGATGGGTCTTCATTCTTTGTCTTTCTTGCTTCTCTCCTCTCTTGGCATACATCCAATACTTCTTTTGTGACCGAGTGTTGCTTTGCTCTTCTTCTCCTTCCCAAAATACTGATAGCTTCCTCTTTGATTATGTCTCGTCCCGAAACCACTTTTCATCTGTTGTCTAGAGTCCTATTAGTGGTTCAAAACGTCCTCCTACTCTTACTTTGAATGTAGTTTTTACTTCCTCGTTCCTCAGTTCATCTAGATTATACCTTACTAGTTCTTGATTTCTTCCTCTGTCCGTCCGAAATTTATTATGAATGTTTGAAAGAAGTAGTTCATGTGATGTTCCAAAGTCTGCTCTCCTCATCACTTTTGTTCCCATCACTGATGTTTTCCATCTCTTATTTATAAGGATATAATCAATGCAGTTCTTATGAATTCCATCTGGGTGTGTCCACGGGTATGTGTGCTGTTCTCTATGATAAAAGTAAGTACTTGTTATACACAGTTGCTTACCCTGGCACAATTCCAACATCCTCTGTCCTCTCTCATTTCATTCACCTAAACCAAACTCTCCAATCACATCTTCGGAGCCTCTCCAGTCATTTCCGATTTTACTATTGAAATCACCCATCACCATGGCTACATCGCATGTCTTTGTTGTCTGTATTTCCTCCTATAACTGTGAATAGAAGTTTTCTACATCTTCATCTTCACATAGGCTGTTTGGTGCATATATCTGAATAACCTTAAAATTTTTGTGCTTACCTCTCAAAGTGACTGAAATTATTCTTGAGTTCACAAAATTGTGATCCAAATAAGCTCTTTGTGCTCTTTTTCCTAACATTAGTGCTACTCCCTCTCTATGAATATTGTCTGTTCTACTTAAATATAATATTTTAATTCTTTCTGACATCATCTCCCCTTCTCCCAACCAATGAGTCTGCTATTCTCAATACATCCCAACTGTATCTATTTATTTCTTCAATAGTACACCTACGTTTTGCTGGTGCAAAGAGCGTTGGTACATTACAGTTTCAACTGTTGTTATTCCTTTTGCTGACCACATTGCCAACTTCTCACAACGAGGCTGTGGTTTAGGATCACGGAGTGTGTCGGTTCCCCGGACGCGGTAGCCATACTTATAATCCTTGACATCTTTTTCATGCAGGTTTCTTGGCTAATAAGGTAGCCGGCTAGCCACTCCTCCACGACCTGTTTGGTCCAGGACTCCTTATTACTATTATTCAGAGTAGCCCTTGCAATAAGTTGTACTGCAAGGGTTTCCCTCATCCGCCACCTAAAGGAAGCACCTGGTAGGAGTTCTCCCTCCCACAAGGCTGTTTACAAGAAAAATGTTATACAACGCCAACACTCACCATAATACAATGAATTAAAAAATCAACTTTATTTTATAATATATATATATATATATATAAATATATATGT
>NC_090753.1:37846313-37858813 GCF_036898095.1 Palaemon carinicauda | reverse complement strand
CTGGATTCTCTTAACGACATCGGGATCAGAGCACTTCGCGAAATCACACAAAGACAAGAGCTTATGACCTGCTGGAAATCGAACCCTGGTCCGGCCTATATATACATACCTTCATACCTACATATATATATATATAACGGATTTTGAGCGAAGCGAAAAATCTATTTTTGGGTGAGATAGCCATGTCGTCCTGATGGAAGTTCCTATAGGGTAGCTTCCTAGGGTATATTACAACTACGGCGATATTCCCAGAGAATTTACCTTAAGGTACCAGAATTCTAACTCCTGGAGCGAGTATCCCTCGTGAAAGGGATATCGCGACATATCAGAGGACGTATTCTAGACACGTCACATGGCAATCTACGACCTGAACAGAGATTCGTCTCGTAGGAGGGAGATTGACGAGATACGAATTCGGGAAAGAAAAAGGGGAGCCGCTCCCAAGGCTTCCCTATCCCCCGATTCGTATGCGTGCCTGGCGCCAATCCTGGCGCCATCTGTATTCCTTGTAGCGTACACGAGGTGCTACAGATACTGTATGTAGGGAGGGGTCCTACAGCCCTTTCTTAGAAAGGCAAGGGCGGGTCCATCAGGACGACATGGCTATCTCACCCAAAAATAGATTTTTCGCTTCGCTCAAAATCCGTTTTTTGGGCTCAAGCCATGTCGTCCTGATGGAAGTGTACCAGAGCATTACTGTATCTGTGGATTCTCAGAACGTGCCGTACTCCCCGGAGATATTTATTCCCGGTCGACTAGACCTAGAGACCTAAGATGTTACCGTTATACATCTTTTCAACTAACTATAAACTATGTTAGAGCTTCCTGCCCCCTACAGGGAAGAGTCCTACTAGACTCTGGAAAGTCTCGAAGAGTACATATATCTATGTATGAATACCAGGCAAGCTAATATAGTGGTCTCGCCCTATATTAAGTAAAGCATAGTTTGTATAGAACCACTGCGTCAATATATTGACCAGTCATCCGCACAATACTTGTATTGGACAAAGGTTTATATCCGCATAGGAAGTAACTAATAAAACCGCCCTCGTCCCTTTATGGGACGGAGTCCTCCCATTAGGGGACTTACATAAACCAATGCAACATAGCTTGCAAAACAGAACAATTCTATCAGAATTATCCCAGATAAGATACATAGAATTAAAATGCTCAATTATACCAAAAAATTGACACAGGTGAAAGAGACGCAAGGTTCTCAAGAACAAGTTTATTGACAGATAATAAACAGACAGGTTAACAACAAATATATATATTTATATAAAAGAGGGTAACCCAAAACTTTAAGCATAAGTATGATAGTAAACAGAACTTGTTTATCTGAAAGAAAAACCATTAAACACCACTTTAATGAGATACCAAGGTATCAAGTCATAAAAAATCTGTATTACAAATCAATCACATTAGCGTTAGAAACGCTTGGCACACATGTCTGAACTTATGCAAGGTTCACCTTTGAAGGAAGGAACAGTCTATATGGGCACTTGGTGCCCTCATTTAGTTTGTAGTACAGTATGTACCTACACACTCACCCTGGACTTAATCGTCCCAATTAAGACCACTGTTCCTTGCAGAGTTAAACAGTAGGGTTAACTACACGACCCACTGCTACCACAGATCTCTTAAGTTCCTCTACTTGCTTCGCATAGTGGCGAAAGAACACCCTGGAAGACTTCCAGCCCGTGTATGAACGGAGATGTTCAAAATCCATACAATTAAAGAAATTTAGGGATGAGGCAACTTTCCTCGGATCGTGACCTGCGGGTGTACTGTGCGTCAAATCCTTTAACGCACATTCTTCATTGCTCAACAAGGAGGCGAAATGAAGAACTTTGTCTAAAGACCATGAGATGGGCTTTGGAGGTGCTGAAGGTCTGAGCCTAGCGCAGGCTTTCGGAACTTTATTAAAGATCTCGTTACCTAGGTCGATCTGGAAGGCAAATAAAATGGGTCTCATCAAAGCCGATTTACACACTGAAATCGTGTTAGCTGCCAATCCTTGGCCATGGAGGTGGATGAAGAAAGATAAGCAGAAATCTGTTGAGATCTCCTGCGGATTCTTTGCCTTTACAAAGGCCACCCATTTTCTCCAAGATGACTCATATTGCCTTCTAGTCGATTTGCACTTGTATTCCTCTAGGAAGTCTATGCTGGCTTTCGAAATCCCGAAGCGCTTTCTCACCGCTAGGGCGAGAAAATCATGAGCTGCAGGGTCTGGGTTTTCTGTAATGAAGCGCAGACAGTCGACTTCTGGACTCGCTGGGTCAGAACTGGATGTGGTAGCGGCACGAACTTCATCTGTAGTTCCAACGCCAAGGGGAACCACATGCTGTTCGCCCACTTGTGGGCCACTATTGCCGCTACCCCCTTGAAGGATCTCAGTTTGTTGAGGACCCTCAACAGAAGGTTGTGAGGAGGGAACAGATAAATCCTGGACCATCTGTTCCAGTCGAGGGACATTGCGTCCACTGCTTCCGCTAAGGGGTCCTCGTACGGGGACACGTACAGGGGCAACTTCTTGTTGTCTTTTGTCGCAAAGAGGTCTATTTGCAGTTCTGGGACTTGATTCAGAATGAAGGAAAATGATCCTGCGTCTAAGGACCATTCCGACTCTATCGGTGTGAACCTGGATAGAGCGTCCGCTGTCACATTGCGGACTCCTTGAAGGTGAACTGCCGACAGGTACCACTTCTTCTTTTCCGCCAATCGGAAAATGGCTAACATCACTTGGTTGAGAGGTGGTGACCTCGACCCTTGTCGATTCAAGCATCTCACAACCACCTCGCTGTCTGTCACCAATCTTATGTGGATCGAGTGACGCGGGGAGACTTTCTTTAAGGTAAGGAGCACTGCCATAGCTTCTAGAAAGTTTATATGAAAGGTCCTGAATAGCTTGGACCAAGTCCCCTGGACTTTTTTCCGATGAGAGTGACCTCCCCATCCCTCCTTTGAGGCGTCTGAGTGAATCGTCAACGACGGGGGAGGTGGCTGAAGAAGAACAGACTTCTTTAGATGTCTGGCTTGGGACCAAGGTCTGAGAAGAGTACGTAGCCGAGGCGGCACTGGTCTTCTCAGGTCTCTTCGCGCGTTTGATGCATACCTTCTCCAAACTCCGGTTGCATCCTTTAGCTGTGCTCTTAGCACTGGGTCTGTCACTGAAGCAAACTGGAGAGAGCCTAGTACCCTCTCCTGTTCGCGTCTTGATATCCTTTCGGAATCTAGAAGTCTCTTGACAGAGCCCGCTATCTCCTTCCTTTTCTTCATTGGGATGGAGAAACTGTGTGACAAAAGGTCCCAGTGGATTCCCAGCCACTGGAACTTTTGGGATGGAGAAAGTCGAGACTTTTTCTTGTTGATCTTGAAGCCTAGGTACTCTAGGAACTGGATCACCTGACTGGAAGCTTGCAAGCATTCGGTCTCGGATGCTGCCCACACCAGCCAGTCGTCCAGGTAGGCTACTACCTGAATTCCCTTTAGGCGTAATTGTTTGAGAGCTGCGCTCGCAAGCTTCGTGAAAATCCTTGGGGCTATGTTTAGCCCGAATGGCATGGCTCTGAAGGCGTACAGTTTCCGTTGTAGCCTGAACCCTAGGTAGGGGGAGAGTCGACGGCTGATTGGAATGTGCCAATAGGCGTCTGACAAGTCTATAGAGACTGAGTATGCCCTCTTGGGCAGTAAGGTCCTTATGTGTTGCAGTGTTAGCATCTTGAATTTGCAATTCACTATGAACTTGTTGAGTGGTGACAAGTCCAGAATGACTCTGAGCTTTTCCGAGTCTTTCTTGGGAACACAAAACAGCCTCCCTTGGAATTTGATGGACTTCACCTTTCGGATCACATTTTTCTCCAACAGTTCTTGAACGTACTCCTCCAAAATGGGGGTGGAGTGTTGGAAAAACCGAAGGCATGGGGGTGGAGTGCTGTACCAGCTCCAACCCAGTCCATTCTTGAGTAGGCTTTGGGCCCAGGGATCGAAGGTCCAGCGATCCCAAAATTTCATTAGTCTCCCTCCTACCGGTATCATTTCACTTGGACTGCCGTCCTGAGGTCTTGCCTCCCTGACCACGACCACCTCTGAATCCCCTTCCCCTTGAGGGGCGCCTAGACGAGCCTCTGGCTGCTCCTCTAGGTTTTGCACGAAAGGAAGAAGACTGTCCTTCGAACGTTGGGGCGAATGTGGTTGACTGACCTGGCACCGCCTGGGGTACCCACTGAAAGGCAGTCGGAGTTTGTGCCACCATCTGGGGCACTGGAGGCAAAGGCAATTGCAGTTGCTGTTGCTGTCTATAAGGCTTGGCTGGCCGAGATGGTAGCCTAGTCTTCATATTCTTCCTCTTTGGTTGAGGACCTTCATCCGGGGAAGATTTTCTTTTGATAGCCAGGCCCCACTTCTGGAGAAGATTTCTATTCTCCACGGCGGCCTTATCAACAACCTCTTTGACCACATCGGTAGGGAAAAGGTCTTTTCCCCAAATGTTGGAGGAGATTAACTTCCTTGGCTCGTGTCTCACCGAAGCCCCGGTGAACACGAACTCCCTGCAAGCTCTCCTTGCCTTGACGAAGCTATAAAGGTCCTTCGTCACTGTGGCTAAGTGAGACTTAGCCACTACCATGAACATTTCATGGACCTTGGGGTCACTTGCCATCGTCTCGAGAGTAGTCTGATGAGACATTGAGGCAGCCAGTCTTTCTTTTGTCTCGAACTCTCTTCGTAAAAGAGATTCGGACAGCTTGGGGAGGTCCTCGCCGAATTGCCGTCCGGCAATATCAGCCTCCAACTTTCCCACTGAGAATGTCAGATGGACATCCTTCCAGTCTTTGTGGTCCATAGGTAGAGCCAGCGACAAGGGTTTACACTCCTCCAGGGAGGGGCAAGGCTTGCCGGCCTCGACTGCCTTTAGGACAGCCGCAAACCCTTTCTGTAAAAAGGGGAAGGCTCTATCAGGAGAGGACACAAACGAAGGGAGCTTCTTGCTCAATGCAGCTACCTTCGAATTCGAGAAGCCCCTCTCTTTCATCGAGGATGAAAGTAGGGCTTGAGCCTTAGCGTGGTCCATAACAATGACCTCCTTCGGCTCTGTCTCCTCCCTTGAAGCTGGTTCTTTTCTCAGCCGGACATAGCAGTCCGGATATGATGCCTTGCTGGGCCAGAATTCTACCTCCTCTAGGGGAACTGAACCCAGCTTATCCGAAATGACGATCTTTCCAGTCGTCATCGGCATGTGCTCAGCATACCTCCATGGGTTAGCATCTGAGCATATGGGAAGGTCTTTCACATTGAGCCTTTTCCGGGGCCCATTTGATTCTGCCAGGGACTGCATACGCAGTTCCATTGCAGCCGCCTTCTCCTGATTCTCCTTCTGCATTTGTTGGATCATTCCAACAATTTATATGTATACATATAAATATGTGTGTGTGCGTGTTTGCGTTTGTGTTCATATATTTACGTTCTCTGTAAAAGCAACTTCTCTTCCTGTGAACTACTATCTTATATTATAACTCATTGAGTCAGTGTAAACATTGAGCTTTGAAGCATTCGAAACTATAAATTAAGTGAAAAACTACTTGCAGAAACTGTTATAGGTAAAATTGCATAGGGAAACTATCTAAAACCAAACTTCATATATTGGGAAAGTAGAACTAATAAATTAAATTCAATAAAAGGTAAAATATATATTTTTAACAGGCTTATTAGAGCATTTACCGAGATTCTTTATGGAAAATCCTCCAGTATTTTAAAATACTAGCAAATCATTAGTCTAACATATATATGCTATAGTAATATGAGATGCAGTGTGAGAGTTGGAGGTGAAATAACAATGGCTTTACCAGTTTTAGGTGGACTTAACCAAGGGTGTCCCTTATCAAAGTTATTGTTCAATTTGACCTTGAGTAGATTATGAAACAGACAGCAACGACAACAACAATAAACCAACAGACATCTTATGCTGATGATGTTGACCTATATGAAGAGGATTTTTCGAGGATTGCAGCATATGTTTGGTGGTTTTAGAGAGGCCAGCACAGGAAATAGGTTAAAAAATCAGTGAATATAAAACCAATACTCTGAAGGTCTCAAGACAATGAAGTGGAATTGGTAATATAGCATGTGCAGGATTAAACTCGGCGGGCGTAGATAATTTAGATATCAGGGATCAACAGTCACGTCAGATAACATAATTGAAGAAACAATAAAGATAAGGATAAACACAGAGCCAAAGTGCCTCTGGTCACAAAAATAACTTTTCAAGTCTAGATACCTGAACAGGAAAAATAAATTAATAACCTATACAACAATAGACAGGCCAATCTTGTCATATGGTTAACTAAAGAATTGGAGAGAAGACTTTCAGTATATGAAAATGTAGTATTTAGGAGAATATGGATACAGTTTATGCACACAATGTAGAGATTTGGCTGTTGAGACACAGCCATGAGTTGGGGCGGTTATCAGAGCTGCCCTTAATAACCAACAACTTAGCACAAAAGCTACAGTGGGTTGGTCATGTAGCCCGAATGGAGGACAACAGAATTGGCAAGGGAGTGATGCTTGGTAGACCAGAGGGAAGACGACCTGTGGGGAGACCACCTCTGAGGTAGGAAGATGATAATAAAAGGGAAATTGAACACCAGACTCGTGGAGCACGTGATCTCTGGCATGATATCGCATTGAATTGGGAAGAGTGGAGGAGTCTTGTATAGGCAGCTCAGGACCACATTAGCCATGAGCCAGTACAGCGAGAGTGAGTGGTCCACTTAGTGAAACGGTTAAAGATAAACAGGAAAAATCTTGTGTAAAGAAAAGGTATTAATGACATATGGAAAACACTAAGAAAATGCTAATGGAACAGAGCATAAATATTTTAATGATAATAAAAAAAAAATCTAGTGAAAAAAATATTAGTGCTGTTCGACTGGAATGGAGTCGGATAATAAAAGGACATATATACGTAAATACAACAAAAGAAAAGGAAATTAAAATCTAAGAGCAGCATAGAATGAGAATAAGATTCGATTAAAAAAAAAAACAGAAATATCATGGAAGGTGTCAGCAATATTATTTTAAAACTTGTATTGAATATGCATTTGGATATAGATTGAAAAGGTTATTCCACCAAGTAATTGAATTATTCAGAAATTGAGATTTACTAAAGCGACAGTCAGTAAAATAACCTTCAGTACGTTGTATACAATTTAGATATAACCAAGAATAATTACAAAATATAAGCACTGGAAACTAAAAGAGTTTAAAAGAAGAGGAAAATATTATATCCCTGAAAACCCAAGACAACAAAATATCATGTAAACCATAATATTTTCTAAAATTCAATGAAGACATAGTAGAAAAAATGCCAAATACCTTTCCGCATAAAAAAATATGGTATAGTTTTATGTTATAAACACTTTCAAAATGCTATATGCCCCACTATTTGATCTCAGAAAATACTAGGCATAATAAACACAGAAAATTTCGATGAACTCTCTAACACTTAACTAATAGCAGAAGATCACTAAAAATGTAGTAAATTAAAATTATTTGAAGCCAGCAAAATATCATTACAAATGCTGTCACTGGAAAACGTTAGAAACAAGCAGAATATTTCAACAAATGTTGTCACTGGGAGACGTTTGAAAACCGCGAAATATCACAGCAAATGCTGTCACTGGAAAATGTTTGAAAATAGAGAATGTCACCAAGATTATTGTCACTGGAAAACAATAGAATATCACAAGAAATATTGTCAATGGAAAACGTTTTTCAAATCACATTACGTCATGCAATGACTGGAAAAGGAAACGAGGTAATCAAAATTCTACCAACACTGATTCATTGTTCTTTTTGGATCTGATTACGACGGAGGGTTATGGACGTCGCTTGCCACGCAAAACATGGTGTTTAAAAGGTGGGTGTTTGTACTATATAAAGATTTGTTCTAACAACTTACGTGAGTATAAGTTTGGCTGAACATACACGTGTATTCATTATCAAAAGGTTTTCTCATTAGACGGATATACATTTAAATAGATGTATATGTATGTGGGTCGAAAGATAGATGACCATGAATGAGGTCTATATGAATATTCTTATTCATATATCACTCACTCACTCACTAAATCCCGACTGGAATTCTCAAGGGGGGGTGGGGGGGGGGCTGCATCTGATGTCGCCATTCTCTCCAGAGATTTTTATCCAATGCCATCTGTGCCAGCTGCTGAAATGTCTTGCCTCTATTTGTTTTCTTGAAGGCTTTCACCCATGAATCTCTTGGGCGTCCTCTCGGTCTATTTCCGGCCACTCGTCCATGTAGCACTATCTTTGGCCATCTGTCCTGTTCCTTCCTCTGTACATGCCTAAACCATCTCCTCTGAATATCCTCCACTCTAATCAGAATTGTGTCCTCAACACCAACCATTTCTCTCACTCTCTCGTTCGTAATTCTGTCATCCCATGTTACAATACAGATTCTTCTCAGGCATTTCATTTCAAAGGCTAATAACTTTTTATCTTCTTTCTTCTTCAGTACACAACATTCAGCAGCGTATATCACAGTGGGGATTACAATTGCTCTTAATAGTCTAATTTTCAACTTAATGGACACATTTCTATCTTTCCAGATTCTTCTTAGCCTTCAAAATGCTTTCTGGCCACTTGAGATTCGGTCTTGAATTGCTATTCCTATCTTACCATTATTCCCAAATATTTAAACTCATGGATTTGTTCCACTTTTCCCTCTGATAGCTGTATTTCTAAGGCCTCTCTCTGGCGTTCAATTTTGATATTTTTTGGTTGTCTCTCTGTTTATCACTAATTCATACCTATTGTACGCATCCTCCACCATTCTCAACACTCTCTGAAGTTCGTCTTTAGTTTCTGTTAAAAGCACTATGTCATCTGCATATTTCATGTTTGATATTTTTTTCCCTCCTATATCTATGCCACCCTCATAATCTCTAAGTGCCATTCTCATTACCCATTCCAAGTATAGGTTGATGAGGTGTGGTGATAGTGGTCAACCCTGTATAACCCCACCAGTGGTTATGAACTCTTCTGTCAAACATTGTCCTTTTCTTACCCTAGCTGATGTCCTTTCATACAATATCCTGATGGTTTCCAGTATTTTTAGTTCTAATCCCCATTCCTTCAAAATCATAATCATTCCTCCCCTCCATATGAGTCAAACGTTTGTCTGAAGTCAATAAATACACAATACAGATCTTTGTCCTTCTCCCAGAACTTTTTTATGATTTTTGAGAAAGTGAATACATGATTAATTGTTCCTTTATCCGCCCTAAATCCTGCTTGCCCCTCATCAATTGTTTCCTCTTCTTTCCTCGCTATTCTACTTTGTATGTTTTTTGCTAGAACTTTATAAGCATGTAGTAATAGACCGATAGGCCTATAATTTTTGCATAAGGTGATGTCCCCTTTCTTTTGTGTTGGAATTATGATGTTTTCAATCCAATCATTTGGAGCTGCTTCTCCATCTAATATATATCCCTGCCTAAATTACACAACCATCTTTCTACCATTTCACCACCAGCTTCAAGCAATTCCTTTGGTATTCCGTCTATTCCTAGTGCTTTCCCACTTGACATAGCTCTTAAAGTGTTTTCCACTTCTTCTATCAGGAGATCTGGTGTTTCCTGTATATTCCATAGCTCTCCTCCTAGTTCTGGATAATTTTCGCCAGTTACCCATCTCCCACTTCCTTTTAGTTGTTCCTCATAGTGCGTTTTCCAGATCTTCTCAACATCACCTGTTGCCGATACCTTGTTAATTCTGCATCTCTTAAAGCAATTTTCTTGTTTTTCCAACTCCTTGTTAATCTGTCTACTGCAGTGTATAGCTTCCTTGAATGGACGTATCTGAAACATTCCTCACATGTTTTACATAGGTCTTCTATCCATTTTATTTTTGCTCCTTTGCATTTATTGTCCACTGCTCTGGACTTTTGTCTATAACTTGCTTTGTTTCGTGGGATGGGTCTTCATTCTTTGTCTTTCTTGCTTCTCTCCTCTCTTGGCATACATCCAATACTTCTTTTGTGACCGAGTGTTGCTTTGCTCTTCTTCTCCTTCCCAAAATACTGATAGCTTCCTCTTTGATTATGTCTCGTCCCGAAACCACTTTTCATCTGTTGTCTAGAGTCCTATTAGTGGTTCAAAACGTCCTCCTACTCTTACTTTGAATGTAGTTTTTACTTCCTCGTTCCTCAGTTCATCTAGATTATACCTTACTAGTTCTTGATTTCTTCCTCTGTCCGTCCGAAATTTATTATGAATGTTTGAAAGAAGTAGTTCATGTGATGTTCCAAAGTCTGCTCTCCTCATCACTTTTGTTCCCATCACTGATGTTTTCCATCTCTTATTTATAAGGATATAATCAATGCAGTTTTTATGAATTCCATCTGGGTGTGTCCACGGGTATGTGTGCTGTTCTCTATGATAAAAGTAAGTACTTGTTATACACAGTTGCTTACCCTGGCACAATTCCAACATCCTCTGTCCTCTCTCATTTCATTCACCTAAACCAAACTCTCCAATCACATCCTCGGAGCCTCTCCAGTCATTTCCGATTTTACTATTGAAATCACCCATCACCATGGCTACATCGCATGTCTTTGTTGTCTGTATTTCCTCCTATAACTGTGAATAGAAGTTTTCTACATCTTCATCTTCACATAGGCTGTTTGGTGCATATATCTGAATAACCTTAAAATTTTTGTGCTTACCTCTCAAAGTGACTGAAATTATTCTTGAGTTCACAAAATTGTGATCCAAATAAGCTCTTTGTGCTCTTTTTCCTAACATTAGTGCTACTCCCTCTCTATGAATATTGTCTGTTCTACTTAAATATAATATTTTAATTCTTTCTGACATCATCTCCCCTTCTCCCAACCAATGAGTCTGCTATTCTCAATACATCCCAACTGTATCTATTTATTTCTTCAATAGTACACCTACGTTTTGCTGGTGCAAAGAGCGTTGGTACATTACAGTTTCAACTGTTGTTATTCCTTTTGCTGACCACATTGCCAACTTCTCACAACGAGGCTGTGGTTTAGGATCACGGAGTGTGTCGGTTCCCCGGACGCGGTAGCCATACTTATAATCCTTGACATCTTTTTCATGCAGGTTTCTTGGCTAATAAGGTAGCCGGCTAGCCACTCCTCCACGACCTGTTTGGTCCAGGACTCCTTATTACTATTATTCAGAGTAGCCCTTGCAATAAGTTGTACTGCAAGGGTTTCCCTCATCCGCCACCTAAAGGAAGCACCTGGTAGGAGTTCTCCCTCCCACAAGGCTGTTTACAAGAAAAATGTTATACAACGCCAACACTCACCATAATACAATGAATTAAAAAATCAACTTTATTTTATAATATATATATATATATATATATATATATAAATATATATGTATATATATATATATATATATATATATATATATATATATATATATATACAGTATATATATGTATATATATATATATATATATATATATATATATATATATATATATATATATATACATATATATATATATATATATATATATATATATATATATATATATATATATATATATATATATATATATATATATATATACAGTATATATATGTATATATATATATATATATATATATATATATATATATATATATATATACAGTATATATATGTATATATATATATATACAGTATATATATGTATATATATACATATATATTCTGTATATATATATATATATATATATATATATATATATATATGTATATATATATATATATATATATATATATATATATATATATATATATATATATGTATATACATATATATATATGTATATATATATATATATATATATATATATATATATATATATATATATATATATATACATGTATATATATATATATATATATATATATATATATATATATATATCCTTGCAAAGCTGGTGTATTGTACAATAAATAATGTAGTTCATTAATAATTTTATTTATATTTATTTACATTTTTTTTATTTGTGCATTGGAGAGATGATACCCAGCCCGTGAAATGAGCCCCTCTCATGTAGATATAAGTATTTTATGTAAATTATATAACACTTTTATCGTGAATTTCATCGTACTTTTTATTTAATTCAACATGCGTAATTTGAAGTTATATTTTAAATAAGAATTAACTTGTTATTTCACGTATGATTGCTATGAAGTCTTATGTAGTCTATCTGAAAGTGTTGTAGGATTCATGTGAGATAGGAACAACAGCTTAGGTAATGTTCTTTCATATTTTGTAACATATTGCGTCATGTTAGAGAGAGAAAGTTCAGTGACACGTGCTTTCAAAATCTCGAGAATAACCGGTGAGAGGATGTTATCTTTTTTTTTACTTCCGGAACAGTGGGTGGACGGAGCTAGCTGACTGAAAGAGCCGTCTGGCGTTGGATATGTAAAGCGTTTGGGAGA
>NC_090753.1:37833813-37841313 GCF_036898095.1 Palaemon carinicauda | reverse complement strand
ATAGGAAGAAACTAATAAAACCGCCCTCGTCCCTTTATGGGACGGAGTCCTCCCATTAGGGGACTTACATAAACCAATGCAACATAGCTTGCAAAACAGAACAATTCTATCAGAATTATCCCAGATAAGATACATAGAATTAAAATGCTCAATTATACCAAAAAATTGACACAGGTGAAAGAGACGCAAGGTTCTCAAGAACAAGTTTATTGACAGATAATAAACAGACAGGTTAACAACAAATATATATATTTATATAAAAGAGGGTAACCCAAAACTTTAAGCATAAGTATGATAGTAAACAGAACTTGTTTATCTGAAAGAAAAACCATTAAACACCACTTTAATGAGATACCAAGGTATCAAGTCATAAAAAATCTGTATTACAAATCAATCACATTAGCGTTAGAAACGCTTGGCACACATGTCTGAACTTATGCAAGGTTCACCTTTGAAGGAAGGAACAGTCTATATGGGCACTTGGTGCCCTCATTTAGTTTGTAGTACAGTATGTACCTACACACTCACCCTGGACTTAATCGTCCCAATTAAGACCACTGTTCCTTGCAGAGTTAAACAGTAGGGTTAACTACACGACCCACTGCTACCACAGATCTCTTAAGTTCCTCTACTTGCTTCGCATAGTGGCGAAAGAACACCCTGGAAGACTTCCAGCCCGTGTATGAACGGAGATGTTCAAAATCCATACAATTAAAGAAATTTAGGGATGAGGCAACTTTCCTCGGATCGTGACCTGCGGGTGTACTGTGCGTCAAATCCTTTAACGCACATTCTTCATTGCTCAACAAGGAGGCGAAATGAAGAACTTTGTCTAAAGACCATGAGATGGGCTTTGGAGGTGCTGAAGGTCTGAGCCTAGCGCAGGCTTTCGGAACTTTATTAAAGATCTCGTTACCTAGGTCGATCTGGAAGGCAAATAAAATGGGTCTCATCAAAGCCGATTTACACACTGAAATCGTGTTAGCTGCCAATCCTTGGCCATGGAGGTGGATGAAGAAAGATAAGCAGAAATCTGTTGAGATCTCCTGCGGATTCTTTGCCTTTACAAAGGCCACCCATTTTCTCCAAGATGACTCATATTGCCTTCTAGTCGATTTGCACTTGTATTCCTCTAGGAAGTCTATGCTGGCTTTCGAAATCCCGAAGCGCTTTCTCACCGCTAGGGCGAGAAAATCATGAGCTGCAGGGTCTGGGTTTTCTGTAATGAAGCGCAGACAGTCGACTTCTGGACTCGCTGGGTCAGAACTGGATGTGGTAGCGGCACGAACTTCATCTGTAGTTCCAACGCCAAGGGGAACCACATGCTGTTCGCCCACTTGTGGGCCACTATTGCCGCTACCCCCTTGAAGGATCTCAGTTTGTTGAGGACCCTCAACAGAAGGTTGTGAGGAGGGAACAGATAAATCCTGGACCATCTGTTCCAGTCGAGGGACATTGCGTCCACTGCTTCCGCTAAGGGGTCCTCGTACGGGGACACGTACAGGGGCAACTTCTTGTTGTCTTTCGTCGCAAAGAGGTCTATTTGCAGTTCTGGGACTTGATTCAGAATGAAGGAAAATGATCCTGCGTCTAAGGACCATTCCGACTCTATCGGTGTGAACCTGGATAGAGCGTCCGCTGTCACATTGCGGACTCCTTGAAGGTGAACTGCCGACAGGTACCACTTCTTCTTTTCCGCCAATCGGAAAATGGCTAACATCACTTGGTTGAGAGGTGGTGACCTCGACCCTTGTCGATTCAAGCATCTCACAACCACCTCGCTGTCTGTCACCAATCTTATGTGGATCGAGTGACGCGGGGAGACTTTCTTTAAGGTAAGGAGCACTGCCATAGCTTCTAGAAAGTTTATATGAAAGGTCCTGAATAGCTTGGACCAAGTCCCCTGGACTTTTTTCCGATGAGAGTGACCTCCCCATCCCTCCTTTGAGGCGTCTGAGTGAATCGTCAACGACGGGGGAGGTGGCTGAAGAAGAACAGACTTCTTTAGATGTCTGGCTTGGGACCAAGGTCTGAGAAGAGTACGTAGCCGAGGCGGCACTGGTCTTCTCAGGTCTCTTCGCGCGTTTGATGCATACCTTCTCCAAACTCCGGTTGCATCCTTTAGCTGTGCTCTTAGCACTGGGTCTGTCACTGAAGCAAACTGGAGAGAGCCTAGTACCCTCTCCTGTTCGCGTCTTGATATCCTTTCGGAATCTAGAAGTCTCTTGACAGAGCCCGCTATCTCCTTCCTTTTCTTCATTGGGATGGAGAAACTGTGTGACAAAAGGTCCCAGTGGATTCCCAGCCACTGGAACTTTTGGGATGGAGAAAGTCGAGACTTTTTCTTGTTGATCTTGAAGCCTAGGTACTCTAGGAACTGGATCACCTGACTGGAAGCTTGCAAGCATTCGGTCTCGGATGCTGCCCACACCAGCCAGTCGTCCAGGTAGGCTACTACCTGAATTCCCTTTAGGCGTAATTGTTTGAGAGCTGCGCTCGCAAGCTTCGTGAAAATCCTTGGGGCTATGTTTAGCCCGAATGGCATGGCTCTGAAGGCGTACAGTTTCCGTTGTAGCCTGAACCCTAGGTAGGGGGAGAGTCGACGGCTGATTGGAATGTGCCAATAGGCGTCTGACAAGTCTATAGAGACTGAGTATGCCCTCTTGGGCAGTAAGGTCCTTATGTGTTGCAGTGTTAGCATCTTGAATTTGCAATTCACTATGAACTTGTTGAGTGGTGACAAGTCCAGAATGACTCTGAGCTTTTCCGAGTCTTTCTTGGGAACACAAAACAGCCTCCCTTGGAATTTGATGGACTTCACCTTTCGGATCACATTTTTCTCCAACAGTTCTTGAACGTACTCCTCCAAAATGGGGGTGGAGTGTTGGAAAAACCGAAGGCATGGGGGTGGAGTGCTGTACCAGCTCCAACCCAGTCCATTCTTGAGTAGGCTTTGGGCCCAGGGATCGAAGGTCCAGCGATCCCAAAATTTCATTAGTCTCCCTCCTACCGGTATCATTTCACTTGGACTGCCGTCCTGAGGTCTTGCCTCCCTGACCACGACCACCTCTGAATCCCCTTCCCCTTGAGGGGCGCCTAGACGAGCCTCTGGCTGCTCCTCTAGGTTTTGCACGAAAGGAAGAAGACTGTCCTTCGAACGTTGGGGCGAATGTGGTTGACTGACCTGGCACCGCCTGGGGTACCCACTGAAAGGCAGTCGGAGTTTGTGCCACCATCTGGGGCACTGGAGGCAAAGGCAATTGCAGTTGCTGTTGCTGTCTATAAGGCTTGGCTGGCCGAGATGGTAGCCTAGTCTTCATATTCTTCCTCTTTGGTTGAGGACCTTCATCCGGGGAAGATTTTCTTTTGATAGCCAGGCCCCACTTCTGGAGAAGATTTCTATTCTCCACGGCGGCCTTATCAACAACCTCTTTGACCACATCGGTAGGGAAAAGGTCTTTTCCCCAAATGTTGGAGGAGATTAACTTCCTTGGCTCGTGTCTCACCGAAGCCCCGGTGAACACGAACTCCCTGCAAGCTCTCCTTGCCTTGACGAAGCTATAAAGGTCCTTCGTCACTGTGGCTAAGTGAGACTTAGCCACTACCATGAACATTTCATGGACCTTGGGGTCACTTGCCATCGTCTCGAGAGTAGTCTGATGAGACATTGAGGCAGCCAGTCTTTCTTTTGTCTCGAACTCTCTTCGTAAAAGAGATTCGGACAGCTTGGGGAGGTCCTCGCCGAATTGCCGTCCGGCAATATCAGCCTCCAACTTTCCCACTGAGAATGTCAGATGGACATCCTTCCAGTCTTTGTGGTCCATAGGTAGAGCCAGCGACAAGGGTTTACACTCCTCCAGGGAGGGGCAAGGCTTGCCGGCCTCGACTGCCTTTAGGACAGCCGCAAACCCTTTCTGTAAAAAGGGGAAGGCTCTATCAGGAGAGGACACAAACGAAGGGAGCTTCTTGCTCAATGCAGCTACCTTCGAATTCGAGAAGCCCCTCTCTTTCATCGAGGATGAAAGTAGGGCTTGAGCCTTAGCGTGGTCCATAACAATGACCTCCTTCGGCTCTGTCTCCTCCCTTGAAGCTGGTTCTTTTCTCAGCCGGACATAGCAGTCCGGATATGATGCCTTGCTGGGCCAGAATTCTACCTCCTCTAGGGGAACTGAACCCAGCTTATCCGAAATGACGATCTTTCCAGTCGTCATCGGCATGTGCTCAGCATACCTCCATGGGTTAGCATCTGAGCATATGGGAAGGTCTTTCACATTGAGCCTTTTCCGGGGCCCATGTGATTCTGCCAGGGACTGCATACGCAGTTCCATTGCAGCCGCCTTCTCCTGATTCTCCTTCTGCATTTGTTGGATCATTCCAACAATCGAAGAGAGGGCCTGTCCCAGTTCTACTGGGAGGCCAGCCGATGTTGAGGGGATAGGCTCCGGCATCTGAACCGGAGTAGCCGACACCTCGTCGACCTCATCCTCTACGACATCCGGGGTTTGAACTTGATCCTGACCTTCTGCCAGGAGGTCTTCTTCCAAACGATCGTCCAGGTCAGACATCCTGTCACATAACTGGATGTCTTGCATCGCATCTGCGACTTCCTCGTCCACCTGGACTTGATCTTGAAGGATCTCCTCTTGAGGCTGGGGAATCACTGCCTCAGCTGATGCCTGGGGAAAAAGATACGCCCTCATCTTCTCACTTGGAAGATAAGGGCCAGAGGTGTTCTTCTTGAAGCCCCTTACCCAAGTACGAAGCTTTTCCCTAGCTATATCCCTTGATTCCGCCGTTCTAGGGGAATCAAAAGCCTCAGTAATCAGGTTAGTGCATACAGTACATACCTGAGGGTCCCAATACTGGAGATCATCCTTGGAGACAGCGCATGCTGCGTGTCTCCTACAACACTCATGTCCGCAGAGGTTCTTGCTGCGGACATTGCAGAAAGCATTTCCGCACTTCGGAGGGTCCTCCTGTAAAGAGAAGAAATTTCCATGAGTATCAAGTGAACTATGTATCACTGGATATGCATAGTATAGCATAACAATTCATAAATGAAAGACACACACTTGTGTTTCCCTCACAACCCATTGTTGCAGCCTTCCAGATAATAAAATCAAAAATGGTTTATCTCTACTAGAGTAACCAATGCAAGGTTTCCATAGGAAACAGGTGGAGCTCACACCTAGGCAATGATTTTAAAAATCCTGGATAATAGACGGGGAAGAACTCTGCTTCCTGTCTGAGGGCAACAGCAAAGGGCTGTGTAAGAAAACACAATAGTGTTAGAAGATACAGTGCTGTACCTAAACTTTTACTATAGTTTTCTTCTTACTGTATATGCTATACAGAAGAATACTAGTACAGTATAGGAGGATGTGTGCCGGCCTGCCTTTGCCGGCCGGCACACACCACAATTAGCTTTAAAGTATACTACTTAACAGCTATAGGGCGGCAGCCTTCTGGTTCAAATGCCTGTGCCGGCGGCAGCAGCTGCCGGCCAGCAACAGCCAGTGTTGGCCGGCAATGATTGCCGGCCAGCAACTACACAAGGTAGTACCCAGCTGCCGGCCACACTCTTGGTGACCGGCAGACAAGGACTGACATAAGCCGGCCGGCAAAGGTACAAGACCGATGCCAGCCGGCAGCAAAAGAACCAGAAGACTACACCTGCCCGGCTGCCGGCCTCATAGGCCGGCTGCCGGGACAGGTACAGCACTAGAAGAAAATAGAATGGATGCCGGGATAAGAGTGTACACAACCCCCCAAGCCCGGCAACCGAAAGAGTGCATATAAGGAAGGGGAGAAACTTAATTCAGGCTTCCTTGACCAATGCCGTCCGGCTCTGCCGGCAGGCATGGATGAGGGACCAAGAGAGGTCCGGGCAGCACTCGAAAACATAAGACCCTTGCCGTCCAGCGTCTCTGCCGGCCGGCAATGGGCTTAGTCAATCCATATCCCAACCTATACTAGGTCCAGAAGTAGAATGACATATGGTACAGTAATACCCCTGCCGGCCAGCTCTGCCGGCCGGCAAGGTACAGTACAGTAATGGCTAGGCCATTACGGAGATAGAGGGGGAAGGGACAAGAGGGTCCTGCCAACCTTGCTTTAGTGACAGATCACCCGCAGCCAAGAACTCTGTCTTAGCCTAAGGGAGATCTAAGGGAAAGGGCCAGCGCAGTAGTATAATACCTGCCAGCTTCCAGAGCACCAAAGCAAGGAAGGCGTTGCAACTCCCAAGGGAAGATTTATCCTCCCCGAGAACAGCAACAGGACTTAGTCTGGTCGATCACACAAGAAGGAATCATAACTACAGAAACCTTCGACAGTGACCTAAGGGAGCTCAGCTCCCTTTGTAAGTGTTAGGTCAGCGAGGGAGACTCTGCCCCAAGCCAAACAACACGGACTCAGACTAAAAACTCTGTTGTTCTGTCCCTCTTTGAACCATACTCTGCTGGAACAGGAAGGTACAGTAACACCCTAGTATAGTTTTATCGAAAATAAATTCGGAAAAAACCACTTAGGGATAAGCCCAAGGCTTAAACAGAGGGAAAGGGATTGCATACCTTCTCCGAAGAAAAGAAAGCAACCGGGGAGTATAATAAAGTATACTAAGGCTCCATAAGCAATTAGCCTAGGCACCAAGAGAATCGATTACCTAATTCACCGAAACTCTCACGTATACAATCTTGGAAATATTCCACACAGTCTAAAATGTATAAAATATAGCCTAAAGCTTCAATAAAATTTTAATTACACTCGGAAAAACCATAATCATGCATTAAGTACTAGGACCAAACGACTAGGCTACATGGCCTAGCGTAGGCCAGAATGGCGAATACTTCGCCAAATAATACTAAGCACGAAAGGAAATCCTATGTAAAGCTAAATAGCTAAATTTTATTAAGCAAAACAACCAGGAATGTCACTCTGACTAACTAATTTATACCTAGCGAGTGACAGTGTCCAGGACACCTCTGGTAGGCTACGGCTCTTGTATCAAAGATTAATCCTATTAATCACTCAAAATTTTACCAAGAGCCTACATTTATACATAACAGACACTATACTCAACTTATCCGAGGTCAACGAAGACGAAGAAGCCATGAAAAGCTGAATAAATCCAAGATTTGCGAGAAAAACAGGAAAAAACACCGAGTTGTTAAGCTACGCAAAAAGGAATACAGATGGCGCCAGGATTGGCGCCAGGCACGCATACGAATCGGGGGATAGGGAAGCCTTGGGAGCGGCTCCCCTTTTTCTTTCCCGAATTCGTATCTCGTCAATCTCCCTCCTACGAGACGAATCTCTGTTCAGGTCGTAGATTGCCATGTGACGTGTCTAGAATACGTCCTCTGATATGTCGCGATATCCGTTTCACGAGGGATACTCGCTCCAGGGGTTAGAATTCTGGTACCTTAAGGTAAATTCTCTGGGAATATCGCCGTAGTTGTAATATACCCTAGGAAGCTACCCTATAGGAACTTCCATCAG
>NC_090753.1:37796631-37811631 GCF_036898095.1 Palaemon carinicauda | reverse complement strand
ATTTAAATTCAAATTAAAAATGCACCATCTTTTTGGAGAAGCACTATCTTTCCAATAGAATAGATACCTTAAGCAAAGTTCAGAATAATCTAATTTCACAGGTTGAAAGCCATATCAAAGAATTTACAAGGGTTTTTCGAACCATTTCCTAACTTTTTAATAATTTCACAATTCATAATACCAAATAAAAACTTTTTGCAGTTATGTAAAGATGGATTTTTTGCATAAAATCTTAAAAGAAAAAAAGATACGCTAATTACCAAGAATATATTTTTCTTATATAATATTCAAAGCAATCAGTGCTTATATGGAGTTTATTTGACTTTACCCTGAAAGAGATAAGAAAAAATAAGACGTCGTTCAAGTTCCTTTGCATAAAACGTCGACCAAACACTCGCAATTAGGAAAAACCGTTTGCTGAGGAGGAAAATGTTTTTAATTGCTTAAGAGGAATTCATTTTCACATTTTCTCCAATTTCAGGAACATTAAAAATGAAATCAATTTTTTTTTATCTCAGAATTCTTTGGATTATCCGGGGAATTTTCTTACTCGGACCAGACTTCTTTAAAATTTAATATTAAGGATTAAATCCTGGACTTTTTGATGATTGTTTGATGCAAACAGGAAGAGTAAAAACTACATACTATCTGGCCCACATATTAACTGTGGTATCATACTTGTTTTCTATTTCTTAATCAGTTGATTCATCACAAAATGGAATGTTTTTAAAATACAGAATATCCTATACAATCTGGCCATTCAAGACTAAATCATACATTCCGTAGTATCGAATACATTTGTAATTGGAATAAAATTATTTGTGTATTGAATCCCATTTTATAGTTTTGGTTTCTTTTTTATCTTCATTTACCATATTCCTAACATAGATTATTCATTATCTCTGAATTTCATATCTGTTATAGACGCGAATATATATATATATAATATATATATATATATATATATATATATATATATATATATATATATATATATATATATATATATATATATATATCTATATATATATATGTATATATATCTTACGTATATATATATATATACATATATATGTATATAAATATATACACAATATATATATATATATATATATATATATATATATATATATATATATATATATATATATATATATATATATATATATATATGCACACACATATATTTATATATATATGTATAAATATATATATATATATATATATATATATATATATATACATATATATATATATATATATATATATATATATATATATATATATATATATGTGTGTGTGTGTGTGTGTGTACACACACACACACACACACACACACACACACATATATATATATATATATATATATATATATATATATATATATATATATATATATATATATATATATATATTGCAGGTTTCGTTAAATGACAGATGACTGCGTAGATCACCTAGTTTCACTTTCGTCCTCTCCAGTTTCCTGTATGTCCCCTTGAGTTTGGGGCTTGAAGTTTTCAGGATAATAAGAGAGAGCTCTTTTCGATGTATTATAACGAGGTTTCGGACTGTACTCCGTCCGTATTCATGTTAAACTAAAACCATAAAAATAATTCCGTTGAAATGTCACTGTACATTTATATAAATAATAATATGACTATTCATAAAAGTTACAATTGTCATAATATAATACCATTAACATGAACAAGTGTAAAATTGTTACCTTGACTCATAAAGCTGAAGTTTAAATGGCTCTACATGCAAGTTGGTAATTAACTAAGCACAAGAAGTTTCTGTACACATACATAAAACCTCGATATCATCACATGATAATACATAGCTTCCGCAATTTACAGATATATATATATATATATATATATATATATATATATATATATATATATATATATATATATATATATATATTTATATATATATATATATATATGTATGTATATATATAAATATATATGTATATATATATATATATATATATATATGTATATATATATATATATATATATATATATATATATATATATATATATATATATATATATATATATATTTATATATATATATACATACATATATATATATATATATATATATATATATATATATATACATATATATATATATATATATATATATATATATATATATATGTATATATATATATATATATATATATATATATATATATATATATATATATATATAGTTAGATAGATATGCCTGTATGTGTGTAAATAAACAAATACATATACATATATATGAATATATATATATATATATATATATATATATATATATATATATATATATATATATATATACAGACACACAGACACACACACACATATATATATATATATATATATATATATATATATATATATATTATATATATACATATATAGGCTATATATATATATATATATATATATATATATATATATATATATATATATGTATATATATATGTATATATATATATATATATATATATATATATATATATATATATATGTATATATATATATATATATATATATATATATATATATATATACATATATATATATATATATATATGTGTATATGTATATATATATATATATATATATATATATATATATATACATATATATATATATATATATATATATATATATATATATATATGTATATATATATATATATATATATATATATATATATATATATATATATATATATATATATACATATATATAATATATATATATATATATATATATATATATATATATATATATATATATATATATATATATATATATATAGGTGCTACTATAGTGTGAGGTCTACCGCCATATGTCGCCTACCCAGGTGGAGGGTGAGGTTTACCGCGTGATCAGCGTCCCAGAGCCCCGCACCTAACCATGAACTGCCCAAATCCATCAAAAACGTGACCTGCCCATGTAAAAGGAAGCAAATGGATCTACTAAATCAGTTTTTCCCTCGGCCTAAAAGAAATATCAGCATTCTACAGTGAACCACCAGCAACAGGAGCACACACACAGGCAATTGAGCGATCGTGGTTGGACGCTAAAATGATGATTCTGAAAAGATTAATGCGAGGTGTTGGTCGTCAGCTGTTCCAGTCTCATCTTGATCATTTTTGCTGGAAGGTGATGAAAAAAACTTCCAATGATCTATTTGTGTCATTCTTAGAAGCTGTACGAAGTGTGTATCGCTAGAGTAAATGTATGGAAATATATGATAACCTGTTTGATGTACGAAGTATATTTCTGGAATATATATATGGATATATATGATAACCTGTTTGATGTAAGAAGTGTATCGCTAGAATAAATGTATGGAAATATATGACAACCTGTTTGATGTACGAAGTATATCGCTGGAATATATGTATGGAAATATATGATAACCTGTTTGATGTTCGAAGAGTGTATCGCTAGAATAAATGTATGGAAATATATGATAACCTGTTTGATGTTCGAAGAGTGTATCGCTAGAATAAATGTATGGAAATATATGATAACATGTTTGATGTTCGAAGAGTGTATCGCTAGAATAAATGTATGGAAATATATAACATGTTTATTTTTACCTTTATTCCTTTTTTTAATGTAATTAGAAATCCAATTATCTATTTAAGTCATTTTTAAGATATGTGTAAATTAAGTGTGTATTGCTTAAACAAATGTATGAAATGTGTTTTATCTCTGAGGGACGAATAATTCAGCGGTAGACCTCACGCTATAGTACTAACGGGAGGTAGATCTCACGCTATAGTGTGGTAGACCTCACGCTATAGTAGCACCTATATATATATATATATATATATATATATATATATATATATATATATATATATATATATATATATATATATATATATATATATATATATATATATATATATATATATTATATATATATATATATATATATATATATATATATAGAATATATATATATATATATATATATATATATATATATATATATATATATATATATATATATATATATATATATATGTATATATGTTATTCAATATATAAATAATCGCTATCTAGGGATCCGAACAGCAACAAGTTCAAACATGGGAAAATGAAAATCTTTGATTCAAAATGTAACAAATAGTATGTTTGCGTTGGTAATAGAATGGTCGATGTTTCTATAATTTGAACCTGTCAATTTTCCACTTATTACATAATCATTCGTTGTTCTTCTTCTCTCTACTGATACATTGCTAGACTTTTTATTGTGCTTGAAATATGGGATGAATATATTGACGTTTGAAACAAGGTCGCAATATCTCTTGAGCATTTAAATCTGATGATGCAATTTCGTTCTGGTTTGCTGTCACTTCCGGAACTGAGGCTGGATTTCATTGAATTAGCGATGCAACTGATAGGAGTTCATTCAACATATTAGGTTTTATACAAGAGTTTCAGAGGATCCGGATATCAGTTCGTTCAAAATATATGAAAGTCATTTATTTTTATTTAAAATTTATGTGAATTACCATAAATCAAATATGGATGCAATGCTATACCATATATAGGTTTTTTCGTATGTATTTCTTGTAAATAAAAATATTATATATTACAACTCAATAGGAAATCCTCATATCCTCTGACACAATGAAAAACATAAAACAAAATTGTTGTGATTAGACTGGTTAAGTACACGATAATTTTAATTACTTTCTTTCTTTCTTTTTTTTTTAGTAATCAGAAAAGAAAAAAAAACAGAAAGTGAAAAAATATCCGTTGTATGAACTGAATTGGAAAAAAAAATTACTTTGCTTTTCGACTTCTATTCAGGGATGTGAATTTATTCACGTATAATTTCTCATATTCTATAGATATAGGTAAGTTTTGAATGATATATATATATATATATATATATATATATATATATATATATATATATATATATATATATATGTATATATTTATATATATATATATATATATATATATATATATATATATATATATATATATATACGTATATATATATATATATATATATATATATATATATATATATATATATACCAAGACACTTCCCCCAATTTTGGGGGGGTAGCCGACATCAACAAATGAAATAAAAGAAAAAGGGGACCTCTACACTCTACGTTCCTCCCAGCCTGACAAGGGACTCAACCGAGTTCAGCTGGTACTGCTAGGGTGCCACAGCCCACTCTCCGCCGTTATCCACCACAGATGAAGCTTCATAATATATATATATATATATATATATATATATATATATATATATATATATATATATATATATATATATATACCAAGGCACTTCCCCAAATTTTGGGGGGGGGGGGTTGCCGACATCAATAAATGAAACAAAACAAAAAGGGGACCTCTACACTCTACGTTCCTCCCAGCCTGACAAGGGACTCGACCGATTTCAGCTGGTACTGCTAGGGTGCCAAAGCCCACCCTCCCCCGTTATCCACCGCAGATGAAGCTTCATAATGCTGAATCCTCTACTGCTGCTACCTCTGCGGTCATCTAAGGCACCAGAGGAAGCAGCAGGGCCTACCGGAACTGCTTCACAATCACTCGCCATTCATTCCTATTTCTAGCACGCTCTTTTGCTTCTCTCACATCTATCCTCCTATCACCCAGAGCTTTCTTCATTCCATCCATCCACCCAAACCTTGGCCTTCCTCTTGTACTTCTCTCATCAACTCTTGCATTCATCACCTTCTTTAGCAGACAGCCATTTTCCATTCTCCCAACATGGCCAAACCACCTCAACACATTCATATCCACTCTAGCTGCTAACTCATTTCTTACACCCGTTCTCACCCTCACCACTTCGTTACTAACCCTATCTACTCGTGATATACCAGCCATACTCCTTAGACACGTCATCTCAAACACATTCAATTTCTGTCTCTCCATCACTTTCATTCCCCACAACTCCGATCCATACATCACAGTTGGTACAATCACTTTTTCATATAGAACTCTCTTTACATTCATGCCCAACCCTCTATTTCTTACTACTCCCTTAACTGCCCCCAACACTTTGCAACCTTCATTCACTCTCGGATGTACATCTGCTTCCACTCCATCATTTGCTGCAACAACAGACGAAAGTACTTAAACTAATCCACCTCCTCAAGTAACTCTCCATTCAACATGACATTCAACCTTGCACCACCTTCCCTTCTCGTACATCTCATAACCTTACTCTTACCCATATTAACTCTCAACTTCCTTCTCTCACACACCATTCCAAATTCTGTCACTAGTCGGTCAAGCTACTCTTCTGTGTCTGCAACCAGTACAGTATCATCCGCAAACAACAACTGATTTACCTCCCATTCATGGTCATTCTCGTCTACCAGGTTCAATCCTCGTCCAAGCACTTGAGCATTCACCTCTCTCACCACTCCATCAACATACAAGTTAAACAACCACGGTGACATCACACATCCCTGTCTCAGCCCCACTCACACCACAAACCAATCACTCACTTCATTTCCTATTCTAACACATGCTTTACTACCTTTTTAGAAACTTTTCACTGCTAGCAACAACCTTCCACCAACTCCATATAACCTCATCACATTCCACATTGCTTCCCTATCAACTCTATCATACGCTTTCTCCAGATCCATAAACGCAACATCACCTCCTTACCTTTTGCTAAATATTTCTCGCATATCTGCCTAACTGTAAAAATCTGATTCATAGAACCCCTACCTCTTCTAAAACCACCCTGTATATGTATATATATATATATATATATATATATATATATATATATATATATATATATATATATATATATATATATATATATATACATATAATAATATATATATATATATATATATATATATATATATATATATATATATATATATATATATATATATTTTTGGGCTCAAGCCATGTCGTCCTGATGGAAGTACCTATAGGGTAGCTTCCTAGGGTATATTACAACTACGGCGATATTCCCAGAGAATTTACCTTAAGGTACCAGAATTCTAACTCCTGGAGCGAATATCCCTCGTGAAAGGGATATCGCGACATATCAGAGGACGTATTCTTGACACGCCACATGGCAATCTGCACCCCGAACAGAGATTTCGTCTCGCAGGGGGCAATTGGCAAGAAACGAATTCGGGAAAGAAAAAGTGGGAGCCGCTCCCAAGGCTCCCTATCTTCCGTTTCGTAAGCGTGCCTGGCGCCAATCCTGGCGCCATCTGTATTCCTTTTTGTGTAGCTTAACAACTCGGTGTTTTTTCCTGTGTTTCTCGCAAATCTTGGATTTATTCTGCTTTTCATGGCTTCTCCATTTTCGTCGGCCTATAATAAGTTGAGTACCATGTCTTTTATGTATAAATGTAGGCTCTTGGTAAATTTTTGAGTGATTAATAGGATTAATCTTTGTTACAAGAGCCGTAGCCTACCGGAGGCGTCATGGACACTGTCGCTCGCTAGGTATAAGTTTAGTTAGTCAGAGCGACATTCCCGGTTGTTTTGCTTTAATAAATTTTAGCTATTTAGCATTACATAGGATTTACTTTCGTGCTTAGTATTATTTTGGCGAAGTATTCGCCATTCTGGCCTACGCTAAGCCATGTAGCCTAGTCGTTTGGTCTTAGTACTTCATGCATGATTTTGGTTTTTCCGAGTGTATTAAAATTTTATTGAAGCTTTAGGCTATGTTTTATACATTTAAGATTATGTGGAATATTTCCAAGATAGTATACGAGTGAGTTTCGGTGATTTAGGTAATCGATTCTCTTGGTGCCTAGGCTAAGTTGCTTATGGAGCCTTAGTATACTTTCTCATACTCCCCGGTTGCTTTCTTTTCTTCGGAGAAGGTATGTAATCCGTTTCCCTCTGTTTAAGCCTTGGGCTTATCCCTAAGTGGTTTATCTGAATTAATTTTCGATAAAACTATACTGGGGTGTTACTGTACCCTCCTGTTCCAGTAAGTCTGGTTCAAAGAGGGACAGAACAACAGAGTTTTTTAGTCTGAGTCTGTGTTTGTCTGGCTTTGGGTAGAGTCTCCCTCGCTGGCCTGACACAGACAGAGGTGGCTTAGCCTCCTCAGGTCACTACCGAAGGTTTCTGTGGATATGATTCCTTCTTTTGTGATCTACCAGACTAGTCCTTGTTGCTGTTCTCGGGGGAGGATAAGTTTCTTTTCCTGGGAGTAGCAACACCTTCCTTGCTTTGGTGCTCTGGGAGCTGGCAAGTATTGCTGGCCTCCCCCCTTGGATCTCCCTTAGGCTAAGATGAGTTTCTTGGCTGCGGGTGATCCGTCACTAAAGCAAGGTTGGTAGGACCCTCTTTTGTCCCTTCCCCCTCTATATCCATAATGGCCTAGCCATTACAATACTGTACGTCATTTTACATCTGGACCTAGAGTAGGTTAGGATGTGGAATTGACTCAGCCCCTTGCCGGCAGGCAGAGCTGCCAGCCGGCAAGGGTCTTCTATTTTGAGTACTGTCCGGACCTCCCTTGGTCCCTCATCCTTGCCTGCCTGTAGAGCCAGACGGCATTGGTCAGGAAGCCTGAATTAGATTCTCCCCTTCCTTATATGCACTCTTTCGGATTACCAGGCTTGGAGGTAGTGTACACTCTTAACCCGGCATCCATTCTGTTTTTCTTCTAGTGCTGTACCCGACCCGGCTGCCGGCCTATGAGGCCGGCAGCCAGGCGGTTGTAGTCCTCTGGTTCTTTTGCTGCCGGCTGGCATCGGTCCTGTACCTTTGCCGGCCGGCTAATGTCAGCCCTTGTCTGCCGGTCACCAAGAGTGTGGCCGGCAGCCGGGTACTACCTTGTGTAGTTGCCGGCCGGCAGTTGCTGTCGGCCGGCACATGAATTTGAACCAGCGTTCTGCCGCCTTATAGCTGTTAAGTAGTATACTTTAAAGCTAGTTATGGTGTGTGCCGGCACTTGCTCCTATACTTTACCAGTATTTTTCAGTATAACATATACAGTAAGAAGAAAACTATAGTATGGGTTTTGGTACAGCACTGTATGTTCTAACACTTTTGTGTTTCCTTGCACAGTCCTTTGCTGTTGCCCTACAGATAGGAAAGTGAGTTCTTTCCTGTCTATTATCCAGGATTTTCAAATCATTGCTTAGGTGTGAGCTTCACCTGTTTTCTCTGGAAACTTTGCATTGGTTACTCTAGAAGAGATTAACCATTTGATTTTATTATCTGGAAGGCTGCAACAATGGGTTGTGAGAGAAACACAAGTGTGTGTCTTTCCTTTCTGAATTGTTATGCTATACTATGCATATCCAGTGATACATAGTTCACTTGATACTCATGGAAATTTCTTCTCTTTACAGGAGGACTCTCCGAAGTGCGGAAATGTTTTCTGCAACGTCCGCAGCAAGAACCTCTGCGGACATGAGTTTTGTAGGAGACACGCAGCATGCGCTGTCTCCAAGGATGATCTCCAGTATTGGGACCCTCAGGTATGTACTGTGTGCACTAACCTGATTACTGAGGCCTTTGATTCCCCTAGGATGGCGGAATCAAGGGATATAGCAAGGGAGAAGCTTCGTACCTGGGTAAGGGGCTTCCAAAAGAACACCTCTGGCCCTTATCTTCCAAGTGAGAAGATGATTGCGTATCTTTTCCCTAAGGCATCAGCTGATGCAGTGATTCCCCAGCCTCAAGAGGAGATCCCCCAAAGTCAGATCCAGGTGGATGCTGAAGTCGCGGTCGCGATGCAAGACATTCAGTTAGATGACAGGATGTCTGACGTGGACGAGCGTTTGGAAGAAGACCTCCAGGCAGGAGGCCAGGATGAAGTTCAAGCCCCGGACGTCGTAGAGGAAGAGGTCGACGAGGTGTTGGCTACTCCGGTTCAGATTCCGGAGCCTATTCCCTCAACATCGGCCGGTCTCCCAGTAGAGCTGGGACAGGCCCTCTCTTCTATTGTTGGAATGATCCAACAAATGCAGAAGGAGAATCAGGAGAAGGCGGCTGCTATGGAACTGCGGATGCAGTGCCTTGCAGAATCGCATGGGCCCCAGAAAAGGCTCAATGTGAAAGACCTTCCCTTGTGCTCAGATGTTAACCCATGGAGGTATGCTGAGCACATGCCGATGACGACTGGAAAGATCGTCATCTCGGATAAGCTGGGCTCAGTTCCCCTAGAGGAGGTGGAATTCTGGCCCAGCAAGGCATCATATCCGGACTGTTATGTCCGGCTGAGAAAGGAACCAGCTTCAAAGGAGGAGACAGAGCCGAAGGAGGTCATAGTGATGGACCATGCTAAGGCTCAAGCTCTACTTTCATCCTCGATGAAAGAGAGGGGCTTCTCTAACTCGAAGGTAGCTGCATTGAGCAAGAAGCTCCCTTCCTTTATGTCCTCTCCTGCTAGAGCCTTCCCCTTTTTACAGAAAGGGTTTGCGGCTGTACTAAAAGCAGTCGAGGCCGGCAAGCCTTGCCCCTCCCTGGAGGAGTGTAAACCCTTGTCGCTGGCCCTGCCTATGGACCACAAAGACTGGAAGGACGTCCATCTGACGTTCTCAGTGGGAAAGTTGGAGGCTGATATTGCCGGACGGCAGTTTGGCGAGGACCTCCCCAAGCTGTCTGACTTTCTTTTGCGAAGAGAGTTTGAGACAAAAGAAAGACTGGCTGCCTCAATGTCTCTTCAGACTACTCTTGAGACGATGGCAAGTGACCCCAAGGTCCATGAAATGTTCATTGTGGTGGCTAAGACTCACCTGACCACAGTGACGAAGGACCTTTATGGCTTCGTCAAGGCGAGGAGAGCTTGTAGGGAGTTCGTGTTCACCGCGGCTACGGTGAGGCACGAGCCAAGGAAATTAATCTCCTCCAACATTTGGGGAAAAGACCTTTTCCCTACCGATTTAGTCAAAGAAGTTGTTGATAAGGCCGCCGTGGAGAATAAAAACCTTCTCTAGAAGTGGGGCCTGGCTATCAAAAGAAAGTCTTCCCCGGATGAGGGTCCTCAACCAAAGAGGAAGACTATGAGGACTAGGCTACCGTCTCGGCCAGCCAAGCCCTCTAGACAGCAACAGCAACTGCAATTGCCATTGCCTCTAGTGCCCCAGATGGTGGCACAAACCCCGACCACTTTTCAGTGGGTACCCCAGGCTGTGTCGACACAGTCCACGGCATTCACCCCAACGTTCAAAGGGCAGTCTTCTTCCTTTCGAGCAAAGCCTAGAGGAGCAGCCAGAGGCTCGTCTAGGCGCCCCTTAAGGGGAAGGGGATTCAGGGGTGGTCGTGGTCAGGGAGGCAAGACCTCAGGACGGCAGTCCAAGTTAAATGATACCGGTAGGAGGGAGACTTCTGAAATTTTGGGATCGATGGTCCTTCGATCCCTGGGCCCACAGCCTACTCAAGAATGGACTGGGCTGGAGTTGGTACAGCACTCCACCCCCGTGCCTTCGGTTTTTCCAACACTCCACCCCCGTTCTGGAGGAGTACGTTGAAGAACTGTTGGAGAAAAATGTGATCCGAAAGGTGAAGTCCATCAAATTCCAAGGGAGGCTGTTTTGTGTTCCCAAGAAAGACTCGGAAAAGCTCAGAGTCATTCTGGACTTGTCGCCACTCAACAAGTTCATAGTGAATTGCAAATTCAAAATGCTAACACTGCAACACATAAGGACCTTACTGCCCAAGAGGGCATACTCAGTCTCTATAGACTTGTCAGACGCCTATTGGCACATCCCAATCAGCCGTCGACTCTCCCCCTACCTAGGGTTCAGGCTACAATGGAGACTATACGCCTTCAGAGCCATGCCATTCGGGCTAAACATAGCCCCAAGGATTTTCACGAAGCTTGCGAGCGCAGCTCTCAAACAATTACGCCTAAAAGAATTCAGGTAGTAGCCTACCTGGACGACTGGCTGGTGTGGGCAGCATCCGAGACAGAATGCTTGTAAGCTTCCAGTCAAGTGATCCAGTTCCTAGAGTACCTAGGCTTCAAGATCAACAGAAAAAAGTCTCGACTTTCTCCATCTCAAAAGTTCCAGTGGCTGGGAATCCACTGGGACCTTTTGTCACACCGTTTCTCCATCCCGGCGAAGAAAAGGAAGGAGATAGCGGGTTCTGTCAAGAGACTTCTAGATTCCGAAAGGATATCAAGACGCGAACAGGAGAGGGTACTGGGCTCTCTCCAGTTTGCTTCGGTGACAGACCCAGTGCTAAGAGCACAGCTAAAGGATGCAACCGGAGTTTGGAGAAGTTATGCATCAAACGCGCGAAGAGATCTGAGAAGACCAGTTCTGCTTCGGCTACGTACTCTTCTCAGGCCTTGGTCCCAAGCCAGACATCTAAAGAAGTCGGTTCTTCTTCAGCCACCTCCCCCGTCGATGACGATTCACTCAGACGCCTCAAAGGAGGGATGGGGAGGTCACTCTCATCGGAAAAAAGTCCAGGGGACTTGGTCCAACCTATTCAGGACCTTTCACATAAACTTTCTAGAAGCTATGGCAGTGCTCCTTACCTTAAAGAAAGTCTCCCCGCGTCACTCGATCCACATAAGATTGGTGATGGACAGCGAGGTAGTTGTGAGATGCTTGAATCGACAAGGGTCGAGGTCACCACCTCTCAACCAGGTGATGTTGGCCATTTTCCGATTGGCGGAAAAAAAGAAGTGGTACCTGTCGGCAGTTCACCTTCAAGGAGTCCGCAACGTGACAGCGGACTCTCTATCCAGGTTCACACCGATAGAGTCGGAATGGTCCTTAGACGCAGGATCATTCTCCTTCATTCTGAATCAAGTTCCAGAACTGCAGATAGACCTCTTTGCGACGAAAGACAACAAGAAGTTACCCCTGTACGTGTCCCCGTACGAGGACCCCTTAGCGGAAGCAGTGGACGCGATGTCCCTCGACTGGAACAGATGGTCCAGGATTTATCTGTTCCCTCCTCACAACCTTCTGTTGAGGGTCTTCAACAAACTGAGATCCTTCAAGGGGGTAGCGGCAATAGTGGCCCACAAGTGGCCGAACAGCGTGTGGTTCCCCTTGGCATTGGAACTACAGCTGAAGTTTGTGCCGCTACCACATCCAGTTCTGACCCAGCGAGTCCAGAAGTCGACTGTCTGCGCTTCTTTACAGAAAACCCGGACCCTGCAGCTCATGATTTTCTCTCCCTTGCGGTGAGAAAGCGTTTCGGGATTTCGAAAGCCAGCATAGACTTCCTAGAGGAATATAAGTGCAAATCTACTAGAAGGCAATATGAGTCATCTTGGAGAAAATGGGTGGCCTTTGTCAAGGCGAAGAGTCCGCAGGAGATCTCGACAGACTTCTGCTTATCTTTCTTCATCCACCTCCATGGTCAAGGGTTGGCAGCTAACACGATTTCAGTGTGTAAGTCTGTTTTGACGAGACCCATTCTATATGCCTTCCAGGTCAACCTAGGTAACGAGATCTTTAATAAAGTTCCGAAAGCCTGCGCTAGGCTCAGACCTTCAGCACCTCCAAAGCCCATTTCATGGTCTTTAGACAAAGTTCTTCATTTCGCTTCTCTGTTGAGCAATGAAGAATGTGCGTTGAAGGATTTGACACAAAAAGTTATTTTCCTATTTGCACTCGCGTCCGGGGCCAGGGTTAGTGAGATCGTAGCCCTCTCGAGAGAGGCAGGTCGTGTTCAGTTCCTGGATGGGGGGGAACTGAACCTGTTTCCGGATCCTACGTTTCTCGCCAAGAATGAGTTACCCACCAACAGGTGGGGTCCCTGGAGAATCTGCCCTCTGAAAGAAGATGCATCTCTATGTCCAGTAGAATGCCTAAAGGTCTATCTTCGTAGAACTTCAGACTTCAAGGGTGGTCAACTATTCAGGGGAGAAACATCAGGCTCAAATTTATCTCTAAATCAACTCAGAGCGAAAATCACATATTTTATTCGCAGAGCGGATCCTGACAGTACACCCGCAGGTCACGATCCGAGGATAGTTGCCTCATCCTTAAATTTCTTTAATTGTATGGATTTTGAACATCTCCGTTCATACACTGGCTGGAAGTCTTCCAGAGTGTTCTTTCGCCACTATGCGAAGCAAGTAGAGGAACTAAAGAGATCTGTGGTAGCAGTGGGTCGCGTTGTTAACCCTACTGTTTAACTCTGCGAGGAACAGTGGCTTTAATTGGGACGATTAAGTCCAGGGTGAGTGTGTAGGTACATACTGCACTACTAACTAAATGAGGGCACCGAGTGCCCATATAAACTGTTCCATTTCCAAAGGTGAACCTAGCATAAGTGCAGACATGTGCCGAGCGTTTCTAACGCTAATGTGATTGATTTGTAATACAGACTTTTATGACTTGATACCTTGGTATCTTAAAAAAGTGGCATTTGATTTTTTTCTTTCAGATAAACAAGTTCTGTTTACTATCTTACTTATGCTTAAAGTTTTGGGTTATCCTCTTTTTATATATATATATATATATATATATATATATATATATATATATATATATATATATATATATATATATATATATATATATATATATAATTGTTGTTAACCTGTCTATTTATTGTCTGTCAATAAACTTGTTCTTGAGAACCTTGCGTCTTTTTCACCTGTGTCAATTTATTGGTATAATTGAGCATTTATTCTATGTACCTTATCTGGGATAATTCTAATAGAATTGTTCCTTTATGCAAGATATGTTGCATTGGTTTATGATTCCCTTAACGGGAGGACTCCGTCCCATAAGGGGACGAGGGCGGTTTTACTATTTTCTTCCTATGCGGATATAAACCTTTGTCCAATACAAGTATTGTGCGGATAACTGGTCGATATTTCATATTGACGCAGTGGTTCTTTACACACTATGCTTTACTTAATATAGGGTGAGACCACTATATTAGCTTGCTTGGTAGTCATACATAGGTATATGTACTCTTCGAGACTTTTCCAGAGTCTAGTAGGACTCTTCCCTGTAGGGGGCAGGAAGCTCTAACATGGTTTATAGTTAGTTGAAAA
>NC_090753.1:37791631-37794131 GCF_036898095.1 Palaemon carinicauda | reverse complement strand
AAAAGAGTGGGGGAGTAGAGGGGGGGGGGGGGAAGGTAAAAAGTGAATGTCAAGAAAGTTTGAAATGGTCTATGACAATGTGAAGGTAATAGAAACTGGTAATTTAGATGAGTGGAATTTAGTATTTATGCCTACTGTATGTACAAATAAAACAATCTGTGCAGGGATTAATTGTTATGTAAGAAGCTTGGAAATATTGAATTTTTGAAGGTCAAGGTCAAAGGTCAAGGTCAAGGTCACGGTCAAGCAAAATGACCAATTCACGTAATCAGCCATAAGTTTGGACATCAATGTCACCGACTTGAAACCTGGCTCATATATCAGTGTATGAAAATCCACGCCCATTAATAAATGTTAAGGTCAAAGGTCAAAGTCAAGGTCGAGCAAAATGTCGATAAATAAGCTACCGTGGAGGTATGCGCTCTATTGAGTGCCCCTCTAGCTATTACTGTTATACTACTATTCTATTTATTTTCATTACTTGGGCAATATTAAATTTTTTTAACCAGATAGATTTATTGATATTAGAATCTGTTATGATTTTGTTGTGTAAATTATCAGTATCATTACTCACACTATCCTGTAATGTCTTTCTTCCTTCTAACATATCGTATAGAGGCAGAAACTGCTGCCTTATGGCGTTCGTGTCACATAGGTAAGGGAATTTATGTCCCAGTTATCCGGACGTCTCAGTTTGGATTCCGAGAAGTTAAGGTATAATTGCCAGGGAAGCTAGAGCATCAACAAGCCTTGCAATAGGATTTGATATATTCTTTAATATCTGTGGTAGTTTGATACGTTTCATTGGTTGGGGATTCGGAAAATGGTTTTAGAAATCATTCTAATTCATGATACTTCAATTATCCATTTAAAAAAGAATTTGTACATCAGTACTATAAAACACTTTTTAAATCATGGATTATATATTTGTTTAATTAATAATCACCAATTACTTTATCATGCATTAGAAATGTTTTACAAATTCGTCAATTGCTGTGATAGTTTTTTGTTATCCGGATTTATTCTTAAAACTATCCAAATGTATATGCATAACATTTAGGCCTATTTTTTTCTGCTTTAATCTTTTTCAATGTACCATGAAACATGACTTGAAGGATTAAGTTACGAATATTTCTTAAGAAATTCTATATTAATAAAAAAAAATCACCCTCCTCAAAATATTAAATATATATATATATATATATATATATATATATATATATATATATATATAAATATATATATATATATATATATATATATATATATATATATATAATTTAACAATCAAATTCTTCTGAATACTTTATATAATTATATATGTATTCTTAAGACTTCATTGATATATATATATATATATATATATATATATATATATATATTTATTTATTTATAAACCTAATTTGGAAAGCTAAATCCTAAATTAATGTTTGCTCGAAGCACATCTTTCCCACTTATTATTGTGACTTCCAGAATACGAAAATAGACAGATGTAAATAGCATCATTTGATGAAAGTTTCTTAATAGAATAAACAAAAAATATTCCCGTTTACTCATAATGTTAATTTTGATTTTTAAATGGGAAAACTCTAAATATATATATAATACATCTGGAAACAGAATCACTATTATTGTTGAAGATTAGCATATTGAGGAGATCATGGCATATAAGTCAACTGATTAGGAAGAATCCAAAGAATAAACCAAAACCAATCAAGTAATTTGAAGAAAATTGTTTTTATTAAATGGGATTTCGATTAAAGCATCAACTTCGATAAAATACTAAGTTTAGAGGAATCTTTGATAACAAAAAATAAAAAATTATCGTATATATTGGTTTATTGTAAATTCATAGTATTTTCTAATAAATAAGATGAACTGGGAATGAAGCAGGATTAATCTATTTTCTGTTTCAATAGAGCAAAGGGTTTTCAGGTGTGGGCAAATTAACTACCACAGCAAAGTACTTGATACTTAGACCAAATATTCAATCCTATATACATGCATTGTCCTCTCTCTCTCTCTCTCTCTCTCTCTCTCCTCTCTCTCTCTCTCTCTCTCTCTCTCTCTCTCACACACATAAACACACACATCTAATGCTTGATATAGTACCCCAATTTGGTCACTGCTGTACCGAAGAATGATTAGAAGTGGGATATGAAATATACTTCTGTCGTGTGAAGCTGAGAGACTGAGACTTTGAACACAATATCTTGGGAAGATGAATATCCCTGCGATATAATAATTTCATGCTATTGACATGCAAGTAAAATCCAACGTCTCTGTTCCTGAGGAAAATGCCCTCAACTTTTCATATTGCTTTATGCATTGACAAGTGGGAAGCAATTCCTGGCCACATATCCCCAGCACATTCGGGATACTTCATGTTTATCATTCTCGTTATAAATGGAACCGATAGGACAATTCAAGAGTTGAAACTATTGAAATTTTGTGTTTATAATTTGAGATGCAATGCTAGACTTTTCACATCCGCTTTATT
>NC_090753.1:37766631-37776631 GCF_036898095.1 Palaemon carinicauda | reverse complement strand
ATCTAGTCAACATAATTGATAGGCGTATCCCTTTTCGTGTGCTAAGGTACCAAGTGAAGGACAAACCGTGGTTCAATGATGATTGTAGACGTGCTTATTTGGAGAAGCAGGAGACCTATCATCTTTGGAAGGGTAACAGATCAGATTTGACCTGGAACAACTATACTCAGCTTCGAGCTTTTGCTCAGAGAGTTTATGCCTCAACTGAAAAGGAGTACAACTTAACCATAAAAGAAACACTTTCTGGTACAACTCAGGAACATAAATGGTGGTCTACCCTTAAATCTGCACTCTTTGGTGTAGATGCAACAGTTCTTCCTTTACTTAAACCAGGTGGCTCAGTCACTCACTGTCCAAAGGAAAAGGCAACCCTTTTGGCTGATGTTTTTGACAGTAAACAGAGTAATGAAAAACTTGAACTTCCTCATTCCTGTTTTCCTGAGGCTAAACTAACTAGTTTAGCTTTTCGATCTCGTGATATTAAAGCTCTGTTGGTGGACCTTGATGCTTATGGAGGTGTAGACCCAAATGGTATTCTTCCTTTGTTTTTTATAAAGACAGCAGATTTCTTAGCTCCATAGTTATCTGTTATTTTGCGCAAGTTAGCAAATAGAGGAGCTTTTAGCACTAGTTGGAGAAGTGGTAATGTTACTCCTCTATGTAAATGTGTTTGTGGTAGCTCAAATCCCACTGATTACCGCCCAATTTCCATAACTCCCATATTATATAAAGTTTTTGAACGTCTTCTGGCAAAACGTCTTAATAGGTTTGCTGAAGGTAATCATCTACTCCCTAGTTTGCAATTTGGTTTTCGTAAAGGCCTTGGAGCATGTGATGCCCTTCTCACAATCTCCAATGCTGTACAGAAATCCTTTGATTGTGGTCGGGAAGTTCGTATGATTGGCCTTGATTTTAGTGCTGCCTTTGACCGTGTTAATCATGAGGCCCTTGTTTTCAAACTGAAACAGTTGGGAGTGGGTGGGTCGTTTCTTAGCATTATTATTGATTTTTTAAGTAATAGATCTCAAAGAGTTGTTGTTGATGGGCACCATAGTAATTATAGGAATGTGATATCCGGTGTTCCACAGGGTAGTGTTCTTGGCCCATTACTTTTCATACTATATACACATGACATGTGGTTTGGCCTAGAAAACAAGCTTGTTGCATATGCAGATGATGCTACTCTCTTTGCATCAATTCCATCCCTTGAATGTAGATCTAGGGTTGGTGAATCCCTTAATAGAGATTTAGCTAGAATTAGTGCATGGTGCAAATTATGAGGTATGAAGTTGAATCCTAACAAAACTCAAGGTATGATTGTAAGTAGGTCAAGGACGGTGGATCCTCAACATACGGATCTCAGAATTGATAATGTTTCTTTAAATATGTATGACTCTTTCAAAATTTTGTTTTGAGTATTGTTCTCCTGTCTGGTCTTCAGCTGATGATTCTCATCTTAATTTTGTTGGACAGAAACTTACGGTCTATTAAATTTCTTATTCCTGATCTAGATATTAATCTCTGGCACCGTCGTTCAATTAGTTCATTATGCATGTTGCATAAGATTTTTCATAACTCTGACCATCCTTTACATTCAGATCTCCCTGGACAATTCTATCCTGTTCGTAATACTAGGCAGGCAGTTAATTCTAATAGCCAGGCCTTCTCCATCATGAGGCTCAATACTACGCAGTACTCTAGAAGTTTTATTCCAGCTGTTACCAAGTTGTGGAATGATCTTCCTAATCGTGTGGTTGAATCAGTAGAACTTCAAAAGTTCAAAGTTGGAGCAAATGCTTTTTTGTTGACCAGGCGGACATGAGTCTTTTTATAGTTTATTTATGACATATTTGTTTTTGATGTTGTTAATAGTTTATATATGACATGTCTGTTTTGACGTTGTTACTTATTTTAGAATGATTTATTGTTAATTTGTTCTCTTCATTTATTTATTTCCTTATTTCCTTTCCTCACTGGGCTATTTTTCCCTGTTGGAGCCCCTGGGCTTATAGCAACTTGCTTTTCCAACTAGGGTTGTAGCTTGGATAATAATAATAATAATAATAATAATAATAATAATAATAATAATAATAATAATAATAATAATAAGGGTTTGTTAATCATTTGTTGCCGCCGTAAGGATTAATTTCTGCAGACAAATTCTCAAAATCTGTTTTTGTATTAATTTATGTTAATATTTTCGTGTTATGCTCAGTTATTCTTTTTCTGTTATTCGTTTATAATTTGTTGTTCTCGGTCCTTCAACAGAGATGTAAATTGATAAGAACATTTTCTTTCGTAACACTATTTGTATCTTAACTTATTTTCATTTAAACTTTCTCTTGGTTAAAATGAGTATCACTAGTAATTATTTCCCATATAACCATAGATATATATTAAAGAAACCTTACAATTCTCTCCACTTATGGCTTTATTTAAGTTTTAATTTTTTATCTTAAAATATAATTTTCCGTTGATTGAGTTCACTATATTTCTAGATTCATGCAAGCGAAATCTTAACAAAAACTCTCGCTGCATATATTCATATTCTTTACCATACAACGGTAATTTCATGGTATTTAATGCCTACTGTTAATTCTTTAATTACTTTGTCTCTGTTTCCAAATATTTACATCTGAATTTTGCAAGATTTCTTAAAACATGGAACCTCTTTACCTCTCTTTCATTTTCCATTCTTCCTTCCCCACCATATCCAATGCTCAGCAAACCCATTAAAAAAAACAGACTTTTATTCAAGCCAGAATGTGTTTATGATCCTGGTGGCACTTTACGACACTCATGATCTCTCTCTCTCTCTCTCTCTCTCTCTCTCTCTCCTCTCTCTCTCTCTCTCCTCTCTCTCTCTCTCTCTCTCTCTCTACAATTTAATTTTTTTATATTTTTTTTTATATTTTACATTTCACAAAATTTAGTTTGCATACATCATGGGTCTCTCTCTCTCTCTCTCTCTCTCTCTCTCTCTCTCTCTCTCTCTCTCTCTCTCTCTCTCTCTCTCTCTCTCTCTCTCTCTCTCACACACACAATTTTTATGTTGCCTAAAAGGATTGAAGAACAATGTTTAGACTCCACATTTGTATCACATGTATAATATACGGAATTGTATTGTATGCAAAGGCACACCAAATTGACTTCTACGTGTGCGTTGAAATATCTAAAATCTATAACTGAAGTAATTAACATGAAGACAGCAATCAACATACATTCAGCTTCTTTAAATCAAATATATTCTTGTTTGTCCATAACGCAATTTGTGACCCAATCAGAACATTGCCTCCTACGGTATTTCATATCATTTGGACACACGCGGGAGTTTGATGTCCTTTTGTATGCGGGAACTTATTTTCTTTCGCATCAATAAACCTATTTAGAACATATTTAGGAATAAATCAGATTTTTGAAGGAATCCATCATGAAAATTATGACTTATTATGCGGGTGTTGTAGCCTGCTATGGGGTTGCGGTGGTGTATTGAGTACGTCCCTGCTTGTAATGTCTGCAACCTCTACATACTGGTGAGCAAAGAAGGAGTGTTTTGAGGGAACCAATATCCTAACTGCTGAGTCAACAGCACCCATGATCAAATGCCTAAAAAGTCAGCCTCTAGTTAATTTTTCTGCTAGAAAATTGTCACTGTTCCTTGTCTCGGCCATTCATGGGTGACTTTAAACTTTCAAACTAAGCCTTTGCCAATGGAGTCAAACCTAGCCTAATCTAGGTCAAATTATTGATCCTAAAATTTTATATAATTTAGCCTAATTTAACGAATTTGTCCATACTTAACTTGTTCGTTAATTGCATTGACGCTTTGCTTAAACAACGAATGAAAGGGAGTTGTGTTATAAGGATTTTTAATTTTTTCAATGTAAAAACATGTCCTTAAATTAATACATTTTTTCTGAGACAGTTATATCATGTGAATCTTGTTATTATTATTATTATTATTATTATTATTATTATTATTATTATTATTATTATTATTATTATATTATTATTATTATTATTATTATTATTATTATTATTATTATTATTATTATAATGTATAATGAACACATTTTGTCGTATGGTTATTTGTAATTTATTTGATTGCTTAAATACTGAGATTTGCCTCTTGTGTCACACCCATCGGGATTCTCGATGTTGGGAATAAATCCAAAACTTGGATTTTCCCGAACATACTTGACCAATTATTTTTGTTGCTGTCAACATCGACTCCTTTTTCCGACTGATGGAAACGCAGGCAACACTAGGCAACAGCAACAGGGTATTTGACCAGGGTTATGCGGGTGTGAGTGAATCCATTCCCAGTTCGTTCCCCTCCCAAGTCAAGGAAAGTATTGTTGTACGATACACACATACACACACACAGATATATATATATATATATATATATATATATATATATATATATATATATATATATATATATATATATATATATATATAAATATATATATATATATATATATATATATATATATATATATATATATATATATATATATATATATATATATATATATATATGGATAAATATCAACACAACATCGTGTTCAAATAGAAATAAATTTCTACCTCATACTTGGGATCGAACGCTAGCCCTTTATATATACAAGATTCTATATATGCACAATAGTGATGACTTCGCCCGGTGAAGTATACATTGAAAAGTGTACTCAGTGGCAGTTACAATCAGGTTTTCGTAGTGTGCCTAATTACGGCCTGAAATGTGACTTAGAGATTGTTCCTACTTATGGCACTATGGCAGCTAAAGAGGAGCAGCAGCAGGTTTCCATGTGAAGAAAAACAGATATTCCATTTACCAGGGTTGATTTTAGATTTCTCTAATGAGTTACAAGTTAGTCAATGTAACGTATGGTAATAAACTTGATTGATTTTATGAACTACCATAAGACTCATTAAATAACTGAGAGGACATTTTCTATATTGATGAAATGGAAGAAACTATATCATTTCTATCATATCCGTTATTATCGAAGGATTGATTAGCAGTCAGTTGCTCTTAAGTAGATGACTAAGTTCTAAGTAATCATTTCTATCATCACCATTACTTTAAAGTGTCTTTAGCTATGGCTCCTTGCGCCCTATAATTTTTGGTTTGTTGGTTGCGTGTGCATACCTATGAGTAAAATAGTAAATAGATACTTTGATGGATATATACAATGCTCAAATTTTCTGGCTCTTGTTCCTACGAGAAAAAAAAAAGGAAAACAAAAATCCTGTCACCACACAGGAAACGTTTGCTTTCTTATTGTGTTATATAAGCTGGTTTTGTTCACTATAAAACTGTGTGACAATTAGGTGCAAACTGAAGTAATTTCTTGGGTAAAAATACCTTTGTTACTTTGTTAAAAGAAACAAAAATACGTGTCACAATAGTACAACTATATTTATATTTAAGTAAAGACATAGTGGTGTTTGGTACAACCATGCTACTATGCAACTTTTAAATGTAATTTGGTTCAGCAAGATAACAGTAACAGATAAAATAATTCATTATACAATAAAACATATAATATGATACGTCAATTGACGGTCAAAAAGTCATATTCTTTTTTTTTAAAACATTCAGCATGGATAATCTAGAATTCGTTCATATTACCTTAAAGTTTACGAATGTATGGATGATTATCACGTATGCCTTTGCTTATAAGAGTATTTTCTTATTAAGATTTTTTTATAAAAACAGATGTATGAATGATTGATACGCATAAATTTGCTAAAACGAATCTTACATGATTATTTTTTCCCAATTGTAAACCCATTAATTTCACCATCTCCATTTAGAAAACCGAATGAAAATCAACACATCCCCTTTAAGAAATATTTATATTTTCAAGATATATTTCAATAAGGAAGAATAAAAATGCAATGAATAACATTCGCATTTTTTCTAAGTGCCACTAACCGCAGGAGATAGGTTTAAGCTTAAGCTTTAAATTCCAGTTTATTGTATAATATTTCACGTGCCACATCTCACAGCCAGTTTGCTCTAATATAGGAGATAGTCATAAATACGTAAATCTTGAAGGCTGGAATGATAGCATTTTTTTACTTTTTTTGTGAGAGAGAGAGAGAGAGAGAGAGAGAGAGAGAGAGAGAGAGAGAGAGAGAGAGAGAGAGAGAGAGAGAGAGAGAGAGAGAGAGAGAGAGAGAGAGAGAGAGAGAGAGAATATAAAAAAATTGCTATATGATTAGAAAATGTTTCGGTCAAAATCTAAGAATTACCTTTACATTACAACGTGTGGTGTGCTTTTAACGATCTAATATATAGAGAGCAAAAACATACAACATGTTTTTGCTCTTCATAAGTTGGAAAACTCTATTCTTACCTATTATATTTTATAGGTAGTAGGTTGGCAAGGGAACAATCCACCCGCTGAGATACTACCGTTAGAGAGTTATGGGGTCTTTTGACTGGCCATAGTGCATTGGACGCTTCTCTCTTGTTACAGTTTATTTTCTCTTTGCCTACACTCACACACACAAGCACACACACAGCGAATAGTCTGGCTGATTCTTTACTCATTCTCCTTTGTCCCCATACACCTGACACACTGTGATTACCAAACAAATATTCTTAACTCAAGGGGTTAGTGCACTGTAATTGTTCAGTGGCCCCTTTCCTCTTGTTGAGGGTAGAAAAGACTAGCCATGATCAGCAGCTCTTCCAGGAGAAGGACACTCCAAAATTAAAAAAATTATTCTCTATTTTTCGGTAGTGTTGTAGTCACTGTGCCATGGTCGTCCACTGTCTTGGATTACAGTTAGCTTGCTTGAGGGTACACTCGGGCGCGCTGTTCTGTCTTGTTTCTCTTCCTCTTGTTTTGTTGAAGTTTTTATAGTTTATATAAAAGATGTCTATTTTAATGATGTTACTCTTCTTAAAAATCTTAGTTTTCTATGTTTCCTTTCCTCGTGCTTTTCCAACTAGAGTTGTAGCTTAGCAAGTAATAATAATAATAATAATAATAATAATAATAATAATAATAATAATAATAATAATAATAATAATAATAATAATATTATTATCTCACATATTCTCTATGAGTTTCTGCGGTCAATTTCATATTTTTCATATTTCCGATCACATTCTACCGCATTTGTCAGCTTGGTTTTTGCAAAATATATATTTTTTTCTATCTCTCTTTCATATTTATTTGCCACAGACAAATTATCATCGGGAGATGGTAATAACCAAACATGACTTATCTTAGTGTTGTACTATGAAAATTACGTCAGTTTTTTTCCTAATAGAAATCCTTATTGGTTACTATATTTTCTTATCACATGCATGATTGGTCTTAATATCGTTCGTTATGAATAGTACATATATTCACCTACCACATAAGTTACGTAGCTAAAAGAGGAACGTAGTTGCGGTGGTGGTGGTGGGAGGTTGAGCTTAATTGAAAGAAATCAAATAAATGTTGTGCCCTATAATGTCCATTACAATCCTTCTTCCCACATATGAGAAAAATCGAAATTGAAAAGAATTTAAAAGCGTTTGAAGTGGTAGAATTATATAAGGGAATTTGAGTAAGATTGGAGTTGAAGAGGTAAAGTGAAATACTTAAAATGGAACACCAAATATTTGTGGAATAGTGAAATGGAGGAAAGCTCTTGATTTTACACACACATAGACACACACACACAAACACACACACACACACGCATATATATATATATATATATATATATATATATATATATATATATATATATATATATATATATATATATATATATATATATATATCATTATCATCATCATCATCATCATCATCATCATCACCTCTCACGCCTATTGACGCAAAGGGACTCTGTTATATCTCGTCAGTCGCATCTATTTAGAGCTTTTAATCCAGTACTTCTCCATTCAGCATCCACTACTTCCCGCTTCATAGTCCTCACCAATGTAGGCCTGGGTCATGCAACTCTTCTAGTGCCTTGTGGAGACCAGCTAAAAGTTTGGAGTGGGAAGAGTATGCCCCAACAATTTCCATGTACTCCTAATCATGATCTCATTCACACATGGAACTCGAGTAATCTCTCTTATAATTTTCACTTCTAATCCTGTCCTGCCATTTAACTCTTAATATCCATCTGAGGGCTTTGTTTTCAGACCTACTAAATCTATTGAAGATTGTTTCATTGTCATACGTTGAGCCTTATCCACATAGTAACAGAGATCTCACTAAGCTGATGTATAGTCTGATTTTTATATGTAATTTCAGGTGATTTGATTGCCAAATTTCACTTAACCTAGCCATAGTCTGATTATTTTTTCTTCTCAATCTTTCACCAAACTAATTCTAAACACCCTTTATTTGAGATCAGAGTTCCTAAATACTTGAATTGTTCTACCCCTTTCATCCTTTCTCCTTTCATTGATATTTCCTCTTCAGTTGCATATTAAGTTCTCATCAACTTTGTATTTCTTCTGTTTATCTTGAGCCCAACCTCTTGGGATATTTCGTGTATTCTGGTTAGCAGGCATTGAAAATTCCGTGGTGTTCTGCTAATAAGGGCAGCAACGTTAGCACAATCTAAATATGCTAATATCCTGCTACCTTTCCAGTCCAATCCTTCTCTAACATCTCTGACTGTTCTGCGTGTTACAAAATCCATGCGTATTGTAAACAATATAGGTGGCAACACATTCCCTTAGAGTACCTTTCTGCTCACTGGAAATTCCTTTGATAGGACTCCATTGATGTTAACTTTTCACTTGCTATGATCATGAACAGACTTAATCAGATTCATATATTTAAGAGGAATTCCATAATAACGCAGATCTTCCTACAAAATTGGCCGGTGCAAACTATCAGAGGCTTTTCATAGTACACAAATGTCATCAATATAGGATTTCTATATTCTAAGCTTTCCTGTACATCATGTATCAAAATGGAAATTTGATCAGTGCAACATCTAACTTTTTTTAAATCCTCAGTTTTTTTATCAATCTTTCTCGCCAGTCTCTTATGAATAAGCATATTCTACATTTTCATAACAAATGATGTAAGTGTAATGCTTCTGTATTTATTGCAATCAAGCAGGTCTCCATGATAGTTTGAACTTCAAACACACTGAATTCATTCATGGCTATAACAAGGTCTTCCTCAGCTTCAGGTATATTAATAAAATTATTCCATTTGTATCTCCTATTCATAGCCTCAGTAAAGTGTTCCATCCAATGTTGTGTTTCTTCATCTTCTGATGTTATAACAGACCAATCTCTCTTTTTGCTGGGTATATGCTTCCCCTTTGTCCCAGTACAGTTTTCATTAATAATTCTAAGAACAATTCCTATACCGTAGCCACTTCCTGAATTCATATCTTTTGCAGCTTCATCTGCTTTACTGTCTAAATACTCTCTCCAGTCATTCTTGGGTTTTCTTTCGACCTCACTGTCGATACTGGAATACATAGCATGTAATTTTTCTTATTTCCTCGGAAACTTTCAACAATAAATTTTCGTCTTTGTCCAGATTATAGTATTCGAAGTATCATTGGCTATCCATGGCTTTCTCCTTAGAACTACATGACACAAGACTTCACTACCAACTGACTGATATATTATGTTCCTAATATCACACCATTTTTCATTAATTGTCTACTCTTTATCTCTCAGAGTCTCTAAGACTACTAATCGATTCCTACATTCAATTGCAAATATTTCTCTCTGTTCATCTTCTGGAAGCTTAATTGTATCAAAGCTAGGTATTATATCTACCTTTTTATTGTGCGCTATAATTTCTAATTTCAGTATAGCAATGAGGAACTGGTGATCACTACCAATTTCTGTACCTCTATAGATTCTTACCTTTCTCAGAGTCCCCCCTTCTCTCTTTGTTAATGGCAATATGATCTATTTGACTTTTGTAATTACCACATCGTGAAGTCCATGTATATTTCTGGATGTCCTTGTGCTGGAAAAGAGTACCTCTAATGAAAAAAA
>NC_090753.1:37749131-37754131 GCF_036898095.1 Palaemon carinicauda | reverse complement strand
TATATACATATATATATATATATATATAATATATATATGTATATATATATGTATATATATATATATATATATATATTATATATATATATATATATATATATATATATATGTGTGTGTGTGTGTGTGTGTATGTATGTATGTATACATAGGTGTGCGTCCTCTTTATTTTAGTTTCAATAGAAAACCAGAAACTCAATAAATAATTAATGTTATTGGAGGAAATTGTTTTATATATCACAACTATATTCAATATTAGAAATTTCTAAACAAACCAATACCTACTTGAATTTGCATAATTGAGAGAATTCATGACGTTTTGCCCATTTTGTGACACGGATTCAATGTAGTAATTATAATAATTTCAATACTATTCGTTAATGAAATTCATTCAAGAATTTTAGGAAGCCTTCACATAATTAGGACATTGAAAGGGATTTATCTCCAATATATGGAAAGATTACTTTAATCAGGTCATAATTAATGCACATTTAATTTAATTTCACCTAGTGATGGCTGCTCAATTACAGAATTGAAAATTCATTAATTTTGGGAATCTATCGATTTGTTCTTTTATCGTAAAAAGAAAATACCTGGTTTTCATTTACTTTGTATTATTGTGATTTTCCTTTTATTCACAACATAATATAGAAATCACATATTTTTTTATTTATTACACAATTCCTGTTTTTAGTAAATCAAGTCTTAGGAATTGAAGAGGGATTAAGGTGATATTATGAGTTCAGATTCAGAAATTTAAATGTTTGAGAAATCGTATTTTTTTAGAAATTTGAAGTTTAGTTTTTTATACATGGAAAAAATCATAAGATTTTCCAAGTTATAACCGTTAACAAGAAAAAAAAATATAATCATTACCAGGCACATAAAAAAAGAAAGAAAAATAAAAAAAAAATCCCACTTTCTCAGCCTGATTTTTAGCTCATAAACTAAACTCCAAAGGAGTTAATAGAATTTTTTTTGGTACTGAATACCACACCTCCACCTCTTTAACCTCTCACTGTCTTTCTTTCTCTCTATCTCTTTTTTTATCTAAAGTGGTGAACTGCGAATGGTATCCTAAATAATTCTAACATCTATTGCACGCCATCATTGACTAAAATTCCGTGTTTTCTGTGTAAAGGTTTCCTACAATCCCATGCCCATACGCCAAACATTGCACACTCTTGTGATGGACTGTTTCATCTATACTTCAAGCATGCTATACGACCACCTCATAGCCAAGCTAAATCAGTTATCTACAACGTGAACATATATTTCTTACAAGAAAAGGAAACTACACAGAGTAGAGTATTTTTGGAAATACACCAATATACAGAGAGAGAGAGAGAGAGAGAGAGAGAGAGAGAGAGAGAGAGAGAGAGAGAGAGAGAGAGAGAGAGAGAGAGGGGGGGGGAATGTGTCGAGACATGACAAAATGGGGAAATCCGTTGAAAAACCAAGCCCCATTTATATATAGATTTCCGAAGGAAAAGATATATGAATGTATAATTTATATTTTCCGTTTTCACCAACTCTTGGTGATGTATGTAAAGGTATGAAATAAGAACAAGAGGAAATAAAAAGCCTCTGGTAATTCTTCTGTCAGTGATAATCTTAAAATTGTACAAAAGGAGACTACATCTTGGACAAATACTCTGTTATTTAATTAGCTGTAAAATATTTTTCCCAAGCGCATTTAGAGATGATTTTTTATATGTTAATGTTACATAAAGTTCAGCTACTTTTAATACAAAATTCATTAATATAATTTTTCTTTCCGGTTTCAACGCTAGTTTTACTAGACTGGTATGTGATGTATGATATTTGCTTTATATGATATTTATATAAAATTTAGCTCAACCTGCATCTCACACTACCAAGTTAACATCTATCAATAATTTGTCTGAACTTTCATGAATTATTTACTACAAACCCCCCGACTTTTGAGAATATATATATATATATATATATATATATATATATATATATATATATATATATATATATATATATATATATACATATATATATATATATATATATATATATATATATATATATGTGTGTGTGTGTGTATTCTTTTCCTATCACGCCGTACAGTAATAAATTGGAAAGCCATAATCTCCCCCAAATTAGTCAGACTACCATGTTGTAGTTCGTGATGGGGGACGGGTTTGGAAGGGTGGAATCTGCGTGTGTGTGTCTGCATATATTTAACTAAATATTAAGCCGTCATTTTTTGACGGGTCGCATCCACTAAAGTGATAAAGTTGATCTCCACCACAACTATGTACAGTAAATAAGAGGCTCGTTTGACATTTTCTAAATCTTATGCCTTAGCGTTATTTAAGGAATAAAGAAAGAGGCAGAGACCAATGTGAACAACTTTAAAAGAAAACAAGAGGAAAAGAAATAAAGTTAGAATAGTGTGCCCGCGTGTACCATTACTGTAATAGATATCCCATAAGACAGGGATTCCAAAATTTTTCTCCATCATTTACCTCCTCGGCTTGATATATATTTGCAATTTCCCCTTTACCCCCTTACGCTTAGTTCATTGCCGTCATAAAAACACTGCATGGATTTAGTGCAGTAATGCTGATAATGAAGACAAAAAAATTAGACTATAAGAAAATATGTTTTATTGTTTATGTTTTTTGCTCAAAAAAATCACAACAAACTTTGATAAAGAAAAATAAATTACGTAGTCCATTCACACGGGAAAAAAAGACTTTTCCATTGAAAACTAGTCCTTCATTTTACAAAATATCAACGCCTTGTAAAAGAGCTAGAAACATTATTAGTGGGAACACTGCTTATTCGCTGAGATAACCACCTTGGTTATTCGAGTAGCTGGTGATGACATCACTGATTTACAAGTGGTTCCTGGCCTTTGACTTCATTGTTACTAAAGTGGAGAACCCTGATTAGCATAAGTATGTAGTTACAAAAGGAACAAGCACTTGGAAGGCACGCTGAGTGAAAAGAGGGTATGCATATGCGAGCTTTATCCAAAAATTAATACCAAATTTCTCAAATTCTTATTTTAGAGTATCAGAGGATTTAAGATAAATTATTTCTACTTTTGTTTGGTCAGTATCATTCATTTCTGACAGTTCAGTGGCGAAAGGTGTTATGATCCATCTCTGTTGGAATCATGCCTTTGGGAAAAAAGCCAATGAAGTAATTCTTAAAGATTTATAAATGTTTGGTGATATATGCATTTATGCCCGTGTAAAACCGCCAGGTCTTCGTCTTAAGGCATAAGGTATGAAGTTGTTATCCAGAACTAACAAGGTCAAAGTTGCCGAATACTTGAGAGAGTTTGTTGTTCTCTTTATGCATAGTTGGTACATTTTGTAAGTGTGTATTTGACCACTCATCTGTTTGATTGTCGATGTCAGCTGTATGAATATGTAATTTTCATAATATCATTTGACGTACAAATGTACACACACAGATGCTGTACACTCACAGATTACTAGCGCCAGAATTCTAAAAATCTATGTGAATCATAAGTTTTACTACATTTTACTCTCTCTTACTCTGCAATGACTTAATTGAAATAAGAAATAGCAAAGACTTGGTTATAGTAATAATATGAAATATAATGAGAAAGGATCCATATGAAAATTCTTTATAGTAATGATTGTAATGGTTTACTTATAAGCATCTGGGTTTTCGTTTGGTTATAAAAGAAAAGTAATTTTATATATATTCCGAAAATTTTGCTTATTGGGTTCAAATGCAAATTTGAATAGAAATGCAGTAATGTTTAAGTACTGATGATTGCAAAGTAATACTGAGAGAGAGAGAGAGAGAGAGAGAGAGAGAGAGAGAGAGAGAGAGAGAGAGAGAGAGAGAGAGAGAGAGAGAGAGAGAGAGATTTATATAACAAATAAAATTCTCAGACAAAATCTCTACTTTCTCATTCCCCAGCGGCCACCCATCTCTTTTTTTTTATTTTTTTTTTATTTTTTTATTTATTTATTTATTTTTTTTTTTTTTTTAGGGGGGTGGGGGGGTGGTGATGGGATAAAGTAAGTCGGTTTATACAATTCATTTCCATTAGGGAGTCCCTAGAGTCCTAGACGATATGAAGGAGATATCACTCGTGTTGGTTGCCTCCCACTCCTAAAACAATTATATTCGCCTTTGGAGCCATCAGTCTTTATTTGAAGATTTTTAAATGAAGGGGAAGAGTCAGGTAGAGAGGAAAACCTAAGTGAAATCCCGTTTTTTTTTTTATGATCGGGATGTTTTTGAAGTTCTGTAAGAATTTACATCACCTAGTCACAGCAAATTTCAAGTCCGAAATTCATAAATCCTCTCTCTCTCTCTCTCTCTCTCTCTCTCTCTCTCTCTCTCTCTCTCTCTCTCTCTCTCTCTCTCTCTCTTGTTATCGTTATAAAAAGTGCATTACGCTCTAACTTGATATTAAAAATTAGAAGCAATGTTATCTAATCTACGAAATAGGTTTAATGAAAATGGCTTTGATAATTCAGTCAAAAATGTTTCATTCCTTTAGATCACTTTAAAAAAAAAATGAAATTCTTATTTCAGCATCTCTCTCTCTCTCTCTCTCTCTCTCTCTCTCTCTCTCTCTCTCTCTCTCTCTCTCTCTCTCTGTTTCAGTCTTTTAGATTTCTGGCAAATCTTATAACCCATCCCCTATCTTTTTTGTTTTTGATTCAACTTCTTCTTTCAGTTGCTCTTCCCCTTTTTTTTAGGCTTTGCTATTTGTAATTTCATTGTATTGCCTACTCTCTCTCTCTCTCTCTCTCTCTCTCTCTCTCTCTCTCTCTCTCTCTCTCTCTCTCTCTCTCTCTCTCTCTGATTTCAGTCCTTTAGATTTCTGGCAAATCTTATAACCCATCCCCTATCTTTTTGTTTTTTAATTCAACTTCTTCTTTCAGTTGCTCGTCCATTTTATTAGGCTTTGCTATTTGTAATTCCCTTGTATTGCCTACTCTCTCTCTCTCTCTCTCTCTCTCTCTCTCATC
>NC_090753.1:37720651-37743151 GCF_036898095.1 Palaemon carinicauda | reverse complement strand
AGCCACGAAGAAAGATAAAAGTCAATGACAATTCTTCTGTACATATACCTGTCAAATTCAGGTTTTCTGTACTACGAATTGAAATCAACCCATTTTCACCATCGTAGCTAATTGGTAGGTTTGGGACTTGGCATTCGATAAATGATAAATTTTTGCACATTTAAACGTGTTTTTCATATTTCAAATAAGCCATATATATTAATACTTTAAAGTCTGGATTCTCTTAACGACCTCGGGATCAGAGCCCCAGTCGAAATCACTCAAAGACTATAGTATCAGACGATTGATTTATTGCTTGGTTACTAAATATTAGCCGCTATCAAGAAGTCATGGATGTCAAAATAGGTTAAGTGAGGGGATGTCCTTGTCTGGCTGTTTATTGATACATTTTGTTAATTTTACTTATTGATTAAATAATTGATTGGTTTAATAAGCTATTTATATTTAAATTTACAAATCTATTTGTTGTTATTTCATGACTACTTTCACTTTTTTTTTAAATCTATGAGCTCTACCACTCACGTGGTTCTTCGACTTGAGCTCTCCCAAGACATAACTATCATTACCTCAAATACTACTCATAAAACCGGATTTTGTATGAATATCAATACCTCTTACAAGCTAATACCTTCGAAATCATTAAAAAAAGACTGCAGTCATATTACCTTCCATTTCCACATCTTAGTCTACCAGTATCTAAAAGATAGTTTCAATATCCTCATCTCTTTCTTTCATTTGGAGTCACCCATGACGGCAACCTTTTCATTTTGCTATTTCGTTTGCGTCACACAGCACCACAACCCTTTCTCTTTACTGTTCCTTTCAAAACTCTCACTATACCATTCCATTCAAATTTCTAGCACACCAACCGTTTTTATCATTATATTTGAATCATTCAGCTCATCAACCTTTTATCTATGTCATGACATTCATATCCCCGACCAAATCAACCGTTTTTCCTCTTCCATTCAAATTTCCCACATCAACCTTTTGTGTGCATTGCATTCAACTCTTCCATCATATCAACCATTTCTACTATTGTATTCAAATTACCTAGTTCATTAACCTTTTATCTATGGTATGGCATTAAAGACGCCCAGCATAAAAAAAAAAAAAAATCTTATCACTTTTATTCAAATCTGGCAGCAGAGTAATCTTTTCTCTTTCACCTAACAAAGTTAGATACAAACTCGGCCTTAAAGTTGGAGACCCATAAGCATTTCGTTCATGACGTTTTATAAGAGAATTACAGGATATGTATTCCAATTTATTCTCAGTAATTAGAAAATAGCCAAGGAGTAAAAACTTCGAGAAAGTAATCACCAATAAACGTGATTTATGATAAACCATTTTATGGTCAGTTTTAATTGCAATAATTTCATAAGTTTAATGAAAATGTTTTAATCAAGTAACATATTAAACTAATTCTATATAACTTCAGTGTGTCATACAAGTTTCCCTTACGGCGAAGAAGACAGTTACCCTTGGAATTCTTGATTAATTTAGTAATTGTCACATGTTCAAGCTCTACTAAATATGATTTAGTTATAATTTGGGCCTCGAAAATCTATTTAGTTACCAAAAATATCACTGAAGACGGAAGTTTTGATTTGTTATCAAACCTGGCAGTCTTCTTCGAAACTGACTGATAAGAAGAGATCCACCTGTGTGTTGGGTCAGAAACTTTTGCAATATCTAAAATGACCATTTCTGCTCTCCGTCTTACGTGAGAATATTTTCGTTTGCAGATTTAGCTTCCAGATTAGTCAATTTGACTGAAAAAATTAATTTGAGATATTTCGATATTCTGTCATGTATTTTAGATCTATTTTATTCTAAAAGTTTCAAATACTAAAATATTACGAAAGCGTATCTATAGAGTATGTAGGGTAGTCATGATACCGATACAAATATTTTTGGCAAAATATTTCGTTGGGCTAAAGTTTTGAACAATGTGAAATATTGACAGGTCAGTTGATAGGTTCAAATGTGAATCTGTATTAGACATCGTGTGAAGTTTAATTTCCAAATATGAGTGATTTGAAAGAGAAACCAATGATAAAAATCTTATTATGAAAGTTGTTAAAAAGTTTAAATGTATGTTAAATCTATCTATAGGGAAAATACAATAGCAATTAAATATAAAAACTGAACATAAATGCTTCAGAAATGTGTTCATACGTCAAAGTCAACTGTATCACTGATACAGAATTGTCAGAAAACAGGAGAAATTGAAAAAAAAAAATTATAGCCTATTTGAAGCGTTTCTGTCTGGTGATCTGAAAGACTGCGGTTCAAGACTATTTACAGCTCTCTATTTTCGTGTAGTGTCTGTAACTTTACCAATTATTATTATTATTATTATTATTATTATTATTATTATTATTATTATTATTATGCTACAAACCTGGTTGGAAAACCGGATGCTATATGTCCAGGGGATCCAACAAGGAAAATATCTCCTATATAATCTATAGAAACTTAAAAAAAACAAGATGAAGCGAAATAGGATAGAATATTGTGCTCGAGTGTACCCTCAAGCAAGGGAACTTTAACATTGGAAGTTCATGGTACAGTCGGCGTCCAAACTGATGTAAAAAATGGCAAAATCCATCGTAGGTACATAGATAGAATCTCTTGTGGAGTTTTAAGTTAGTATATATTATTTCAATTATTGTCATCATCTTTATGTGACAATAATTATCAGTTGCTGGCTGACAATAATTATCAGTTGCTAACTGTAGCAGTAATAGTTTATGAGAAAAAAATAAAAAAATAAAAAAACGTAGAATCATATTCAGTTCTCAATATGTAATATCGAGTGTCCATTATTCAGCGGCAGCGTGAACCGGCAAGTGCACCGCCATTGGCCTAATGTGATTGTAAATTACTTGATAGCCTATATCAAAATATATTATGATTTCGTTTTATTAAGCACAAAGAAGTTCTGCATCTGATTAAAAGAAATATATATAAAACTCCAGTGGGTGTGAGAAAAATTCTGAATCTAAGTTATATGGGCGTTTGACTAAATTTTAGAAAATCTAGTACTCGAGATATGCCTGAGTGCCGGAGTCGACAAAAATACACGAACACTGACAGAAACACACATACACTTATAAATATATATATATATATATATATATATATATATATATATATATATATATATATATATATATATATATATATATATATATATATATATATATATACATATTTATATTTATATACATATATATATATATATATATATATATATATATATATGTGTGTGTGTGTATATATATATATATATATATATATATATATATATATATATATATATATATATATATATATATATATATATATATATACATATATATATATATATATATAAATATATATGCATATATATATATATATATATATATATATACATATATATATATATATATATATATATATATATATATATATATATATATATATATATATGTATATATATATATATATATATATATATATATATATGTATGTGTGTGTGTGTACATCAAAATCACAGGGAAACTGAAAAATGCAGAAGGGGAACTGGTCAGAACTTGTTATATTTTCTATTTTCATATTCCGTGAGGTTCTTTTCATATATATATATATATATATATATATATATATATATATATATATATATATATATATATATATATATATATATATATACATATATATATATGTATATATATATATATATATATATATATATATATATATATATATATTTATATATATATATTTATTTATATATATATATATATATAAATTTATATATATACTCTATATGTACACACACACACACATATATATATATATATATAAATATATATATATATATATATATATATATATATATATATATATATATATATATATATACATATATATATATATATATATATATATATATATATATATATATATATATATATATACATATATATATATATATATATATATATATATATATATATATATGTATATATATATATATACACGTGTCTGTGTGTGCATCGTATACAGTATGTATGCATGTATATATATATATATATATATATATATATATATATATATATATATATATATATATATATATATATATATATATATATATATATAACGGATTTTGAGCGAAGCGAAAAATCTATTTTTGGGTGAGATGGCCATGTCGTCCTGATGGAAGTTCCTATAGGGTAGCTTCCTAGGGTATATTACAACTACGGCGATATTCCCAGAGAATTTACCTTAAGGTACCAGAATTCTAACTCCTGGAGCGAGTATCCCTCGTGAAAGGGATATCGCGACATATCAGAGGACGTATTCTAGACACGTCACATGGCAATCTACATCCTGGACAGAGATTTCGTCTCGTAGGAGGTGATTGGCGAGATATGAATTCGGGAAAGAAAAAGGGGAGCCGCTCCCAAGGCTTCCCTATCCCCCGATTCGTATGCGTGCCTGGCGCCAATCCTGGCGCCATCTGTATTCCTTGTAGCGTACACGAGGTGCTACAGATACTGTATGTAGGGAGGGGTCCTACAGCCCTTTCTTAGAAAGGCAAGGGTGGGTCCATCAGGACGACATGGCCATCTCACCCAAAAATAGATTTTTCGCTTCGCTCAAAATCCGTTTTTTGGGCTCAAGCCATGTCGTCCTGATGGAAGTGTACCAGAGCATTACTGTATCTGTGGATTCTCAGAACCTGCCGTACTCCCCGGAGGTAATTTTTTCCCGGTTGACTAGACCTAGAGACCTAAGATGTTACCGTTATACATCTTTTCAACTAACTATTAACTATGTTTGAGCTTCCTGCCCTCTACAGGGAAGAGTCCTACTAGACTCTGGAAAAGTCTCAAAGAGTACATATATCTATGTATGAATACCAGGCAAGCTAATATAGTGGTCTCGCCCTATATTAAGTAAAGCATAGTTTGTATAGAACCACTGCGTCAATATATATTGACCAGTAATCCGCACAATACTTGTATTGGACAAAGGTTTATATCCGCATAGGAAGAAACTAATAAAACCGCCCTCGTCCCTTTATGGGACAGAGTCCTCCCATTAGGGGACTACATAAACCAATGCAACATAGCTTGCATAACAGAACAATTCTATCAGAATTATCCCAGATAAGATACATAGAATTAAATGCTCAATTATACCAATAAATTGACACAGGTGAAAGAGACGCAAGGTTCTCAAGAACAAGTTTATTGACAGACAATAAACAGACAGGTTAACAACAAATATATATATATAAAAGAGGATAACCCAAAACTTTAAGCATAAGTATGATAGTAAACAGAACTTGTTTATCTGAAAGAAAAACCATTAAACGCCACTTTAATAAGATACCGAGGTATCAAGTCATAAAAGTCTGTATTACAAATCAATCACATTAGCGTTAGAAACGCTCGGCACACATGTCTGTACTTATGCTAGGTTCACCTTTGAAAGAAGGAACAGTCTATGTAGGCACTTGGTGCCCTCATTTAGTTTGTAGTACAGTATGTACCTACACACTCACCCTGGACTTAATCGTCCCAATTAAGATCACTGTTCCTCGCAGAGTTAAACAGTAGGGTTAACTACACGACCCACTGCTACCACAGATCTCTTAAGTTCCTCTACTTGCTTCGCATAGTGGCGAAAGAACACCCTGGAAGACTTCCAGCACGTGTATGAACGGAGATGTTCTAAATCCATACAATTAAAGAAATTTAGGGATGAGGCAACTTTCCTCGGATCGTGACCTGTGGGTGTACTGTCAGGATCCGCTCTGCGAATAAAATATGTGATTTTCGCTCTGAGTTGATTCAGAGATAAATTTGAGCCTGATGTTTCTCCCCTGAATAGTTGACCACCCTTGAAGTCTGAAGTTCTACGAAGATAGACCTTTAGGCATTCTACTGGACATAGAATTGCATCTTCTTTCAGAGGGCAGATTCTCCAGGGACCCCACCTGTAGGTGGGTAACTCATTCTTGGCGAGAAACGTAGGATCCGGAAACAGGTTCAGATCCCCCCCATCCAGGAACTGAACACGACCTGCCTCTCTCGAGAGGGCTACGATCTCACTAACCCTGGCCCCGGACGCGAGTGCAAATAGGAAAATAACTTTTTGCGTCAAATCCTTTAACGCACATTCTTCATTGCTCAACAGGGAGGCGAAATGAAGAACTTTGTCTAAAGACCATGAGATGGGCTTTGGAGGTGCTGAAGGTCTGAGCCTAGCGCAGGCTTTCGGAACTTTATTAAAGATCTCGTTACCTAGGTCGATCTGGAAGGCAAATAAAATGGGTCTCATCAAAGCAGATTTACACACTGAAATCGTGTTAGCTGCCAACCCTTGGCCATGGAGGTGAATGAAGAAAGATAAGCAGAAATCTGTTGAGATCTCCTGCGGATTCTTTGCCTTTACAAAGGCCACCCATTTTCTCCAAGATGACTCATATTGCCTTCTAGTCGATTTGCACTTATATTCCTCTAGGAAGTCTATGCTGGCTTTCGAAATCCCGAAACGCTTTCTCACCGCAAGGGCGAGAAAATCATGAGCTGCAGGGTCCGGGTTTTCTGTAATGAAGTGCACACAGTCGACTTCTGGACTCGCTGGGTCAGAACTGGATGTGGTAGCGGCACAAACTTCATCTGCAGTTCCAACGCCAAGGGGAACAACATACTGTTCGGCCACTTGTGGGCCACTATTGCCGCTACCCCCTTGAAGGATCTCAGTTTGTTGAGGACCCTCAACAGAAGGTTGTGAGGAAGGAACAGATAAATCCTGGACCATCTGTTCCAGTCGAGGGACATCGCGTCCACTGCTTCCGCTAAGGGGTCCTCGTACGGGGACACGTACAGGGGCAACTTCTTGTTGTCTTTCGTCGCAAAGAGGTCTATCTGCAGTTCTGGGACTTGATTCAGAATGAAGGAGAATGATCCTGCGTCTAAGGACCATTCCGACTCTATCGGTGTGAACCTGGATAGAGCGTCCGCTGTCACATTGCGGACTCCTTGAAGGTGAACTGCCGACAGGTACCACTTTTTCTTTTCCGCCAATCGGAAAATGGCTAACATCACCTGGTTGAGAGGTGGTGACCTCGACCCTTGTCGATTCAAGCATCTCACAACCACCTCGCTGTCCATCACCAATCTTATGTGGATCGAGTGAGGCGGGGAGACTTTCTTTAAGGTAAGGAGCACTGCCATAGCTTCTAGAAAGTTTATATGAAAGGTCCTGAATAGCTTGGACCAAGTCCCCTGGACTTTTTTCCGATGAGAGTGACCTCCCCATCCCTCCTTTGAGGCGTCTGAGTGAATCATCATCGACGGGGGAGCTGGCTGAAGAAGAACCGACTTCTTTAGATGTCTGGCTTGGGACCAAGGTCTGAGAAGAGTACGTAGCCGAGGCGGCACTGGTCTTCTCAGATCTCTTCGCGCGTTTGATGCATACCTTCTCCAAACTCCGGTTGCATCCTTTAGCTGTGCTCTTAGCACTGGGTCTGTCACTGAAGCAAACTGGAGAGAGCCTAGTACCCTCTCCTGTTCGCGTCTTGATATCCTTTCGGAATCTAGAAGTCTCTTGACAGAGCCCGCTATCTCCTTCCTTTTCTTCGTCGGGATGGAGAAACTGTGTGACAAAAGGTCCCAGTGGATTCCCAGCCACTGGAACTTTTGGGATGGAGAAAGTCGAGACTTTTTTCTGTTGATCTTGAAGCCTAGGTACTCTAGGAACTGGATCACCTGACTGGAAGCTTGCAAGCATTCGGTCTCGGATGCTGCCCACACCAGCCAGTCGTCCAGGTAGGCTACTACCTGAATTCCCTTTAGGCGTAATTGTTTGAGAGCTGCGCTCGCAAGCTTCCTGAAAATCCTTGGGGCTATGTTTAGCCCGAATGGCATGGCTCTGAAGGCGTATAGTCTCCGTTGTAGCCTGAACCCTAGGTAGGGGGAGAGTCGACGGCTGATTGGAATGTGCCAATAGGAGTCTGACAAGTCTATAGAGACTGAGTATGCCCTCTTGGGCAGTAAGGTCCTTATGTGTTGTAGTGTTAGCATCTTGAATTTGCAATTCACTATGAACTTGTTGAGTGGCGACAAGTCCAGAATGACTCTGAGCTTTTCCGAGTCTTTCTTGGGAACACAAAACAGCCTCCCTTGGAATTTGATGGACTTCACCTTTCGGATCACCTTTTTCTCCAACAGTTCTTGAACGTACTCCTTCAAAACGAGGGTGGAGTGTTGGAAAAACCGAAGGCACGGGGGTGGAGTGCTCTACCAGCTCCAGCCCAGTCCATTCTTGAGTAGGCTTTGGGCCCAGGGATCGAAGGTCCAGCGATCCCAAAATTTCGTCAGTCTCCCTCCTACCGGTATCGTTTCACTTGGACTGCCATCCTGAGGTCTTGCCTCCCTGACCACGACCACCTCTGAATCCCCTTCCCCTTGAGGGGCGCCTAGACGAGCCTCTGGCTGCTCCTCTAGGTTTTGCACGAAAGAAAGAAGACTGTCCTTCGAACGTTGGGGTGAATGTGGTTGACTGACCTGGCACAGCCTGGGGTACCCAATGAAAAGTAGTCGGGGTTTGTGCCACCATCTGGGGCACTGGAGGCAATGGCAATTGCAGTTGCTGTTGCTGTCTAAAAGGCTTGGCTGGCCGAGACGGTAGCCTAGTCCTCATATTCTTCCTCTTTGGTTGAGGACCCTCATCCGGGGAAGACTTTCTTTTGATAGCCAGGCCCCACTTCTGGAGAAGGTTTCTATTCTCCACGGCGGCCTTATCAACAACTTCTTTGACCACATCGGTAGGGAAAAGGTCTTTTCCCCAAATGTTGGAGGAGATTAACTTCCTTGGCTCGTGTCTCACCGTAGCCCCGGTGAACACGAACTCCCTGCAAGCTCTCCTTGCCTTGACGAAGCCATAAAGGTCCTTCGTCACTGTGGCTAGGTGAGACTTAGCCACTACCATGAACATTTCATGGACCTTGGGGTCACTTGCCATCGTCTCAAGAGTAGTCTGATGAGACATTGAGGCAGCCAGTCTTTCTTTTGTCTCGAACTCTCTTCGTAAAAGAGAGTCGGACAGCTTGGGGAGGTCCTCGCCGAATTGCCGTCCGGCAATATCAGCCTCCAACTTTCCCACTGAGAATGTCAGATGGACATCCTTCCAGTCTTTGTGGTCCATAGGCAGGGCCAGCGACAAGGGTTTACACTCCTCCAGGGAGGGGCAAGGCTTGCCGGCCTCGACTGCCTTTAGGACAGCCGCAATCCCTTTCTGTAGAAAGGGGAAGGCTCTAGCAGGAGAGGACACAAAATAAGGGAGCTTCTTGCTCAATGCAGCTACCTTCGAGTTAGAGAAGCCCCTCTCTTTCATCGAGGATGAAAGTAGGGCTTGAGCCTTAGCGTGGTCCATAATTATGACCTCCTTCGGTCTGTCTCCTCCCTTGAAGCTGGTTCTTTTCTCAGCCGGACATAGCAGTCCGGATATGATGCCTTGCTGGGCCAGAATTCCACCTCCTCTAGGGGAACTGAACCTAGCTTATCCGAGATGACGATCTTTCTAGTCGTCATCGGCATGTGCTCCGCATACCTCCATGGGTTAGCATCTGAGCATACGGGAAGGTCTTTCACATTGAGCCTTTTCCGGGGCCCACGTGATTCTGCCAGGGACTGCATACGCAGTTCCATAGCAGCCGCCTTCTCCTGATTCTCCTTCTGCATTTGTTGTATCATTCCAACAATCGAAGAGAGAGCCTGTCCCAGTTCTACTGGGAGACCGGCCGATGTTGAGGGGATAGGCTCCGGAATCTGAACCGGAATAGCCGACACCTCGTCGACCTCATCCTCTACGACATCCGGGGTTTGAACTTCATCCTGACCTTCTGCCAGGAGGTCTTGTTCCAAACGTTCGTCCAGGTCAGACATCCTGTCATCTAACTGGATGTCTTGCATCGCGACTGCGACTTCCACGTCCACCTGGACTTGATCTTGAGGGATCTCCTCTTGAGGCTGGGGAATCACTGCACCAGCTGATGCCTGGGGAAAAAGATACGCCCTCATCTTCTCACTTGGAAGATAAGGGCCAGAGGTGTTCTTCTTGAAGCCCCTTACCCAAGTACGAAGCTTTTCCCTTGCTATATCCCTTGATTCCGCCGTTCTAGGGGAATCAAAAGCCTCAGTAATCAGGTTAGTGCATACAGTACATACCTGAGGGTCCCAATACTGGAGATCATCCTTGGAGACAGCGCATGCTGCGTGTCTCCTACAACACTCATGTCCGCAGAGGTTCTTGCTGCGGACGTTGCAGAAAACATTTCCGCACTTCGGAGGGTCCTCCTGTAAAGAGAAGAAATTTCCATGAGTATCACGTGAACTATGTATCATTGGATATGCATAGTATAGCATAACAATTCATAAAGGAAAGACACACACTTGTGTTTCCCTCACAACCCATTGTTGCAGCCTTCCAGATAATAAAATCAAAATGGTTTATCTCTTCTAGAGTAACCAATGCAAGGTTTCCAGAGGAAACAGGTGGAGCTCACACCTAAGCAATGATTTTAAAATCCTGAATAATAGACAGGGAAGAACTCAGCTTCCTATCTGAGGGCAACAGAAAAGGGATGTGCAAGAAAACACAATAGTGTTAGAAGACACAGTGCTGTACCAAAACCCTTACTATAGTTTTCTTCTTACTGTATATGCTATACAGAAGAATACTAGTACAGTATAGGGGGATGTGTGCCGGCCTGCCTTTGCCGGCCGGCACACACCACAACTAGCTTTAAAGTATACTACTTAACAGCTATAGGGCGGCAGCACTCTGGTTCAAATGCCTGTGCCGGTCGGCAGCAACTGCCGGCCGGTAACAGCCAGTGTTGGCCGGCAATGGCTGCCGGCCAGCAACTACACAAGGTAGTACCCAGCTGCCGGCCACACTCTTGGTGACCGGCAGACAAGGGCTGACATAAGCCGGCCGGCAAAGGTACAAGACCGATGCCAGCCGGCAGCATAGAGCCAGAGGACTACACCTGCCTATGAGGCCGGCAGCCGGCCTCATAGGCCGGCAGCCGGGACATGTACAGCACTAGAAGAAAAATAGAATGGATGCCGGGATAAGAGTGTACACAACCTCCAAGCCCGGCAACCGAAAGAGTGCATATAAGGAAGGGGAGAATCTAATTCAGGCTTCCTTGACCAATGCCGTCCGGCTCTGCCGGCAGGCATGGATGAGGGACCAAGAGAGGTCCGGGCAGCACTCGAAAACATAAGACCCTTGCCGGCCAGCAGCTCTGCCGGCCGGCAAGGGGCTGAGTCAATTCCACATCCTAACCTATACTAGGTCCAGAAGTAGAACGACGTACAGTACAGTAAGACCCCTGCCGGCCAGCTCTGCCGGCCGGCAAGGGGCTGAGTCAATTCCACATCCTAACCTATACTAGGTCCAGATGTAGAACGACGTACAGTACAGTAATGGCTCGGCCATTACGAAGAAAGAGGGGGAAGGGACAAGAGGGTCCTGCCAACCTTGCTTTAGTGACAGATCACCCGCAGCCAAGAAACTTATCTTAGCCTAAGGGAGATCTAAGGGGAAAGGCCAGCAATACTTGCCAGCTTCCAGAGCACAAAAGCAAGGAAGGCGTTGCTACTCCCAAGGGAAGAACTTATCCTCCCCCGAGAACAGCAACAGGACTAGTCTGGTAGATCACAAAAGAAGGAATCATCTCCACAGAAACCTTCGGTAGTGACCTAAGGGAGTTAAGCTCCCTTTGTATGTGTTAGGTCAGCGAGGGGGACTCAGCCCCAAGCCAGACAACACAGACTCAGACTAAAAACTCTGTTGTTCTGTCCCTCTTGAACCATAACTACTGGAACAGGAAGGTACAGTAACACCCTAGTATAGTTTTATCAAAAATAAATTCGGAAAAAACCACTTAGGGATAAGCCCAAGGCTTAAACAGAGGGAAAGGGATTGCATACCTTCTCCGAAGAAAAGAAAGCAACCGGGGAGTATGATAAAGTATACTAAGGCTCCATAAGCAACTAGCCTAGGCACCAAGAGAATCGATTACCTAATTCACCGAAACTCACTCGTATACTATCTTGGAAATATTCCACACAGTCTAAAATGTATAAAATATAGCCTAAAGCTTCAATAAAATTTTAATTACACTCGGAAAAACCGTAATCATGCATGAAGTACTAGGACCAAACGACTAGGCTACATGGCCTAGCGTAGGCCAGAATGGCGAATACTTCGCCAAATAATACTAAGCACGAAAGGAAATCCTATGTAATGCTAAATAGCTAAAATTTATTAAAGCAAAACAACCAGGAATGTCGCTCTGACTAACTAATTTATACCTAGCGAGCGACAGCGTCCAAGACGCCTCTGGTAGGCTACGGCTCTTGTATCAAAGATTAATCCTATTAATCACTCAAAATTTTACCAAGAGCCTACATTTATACATAAAAGACACTATACTCAACTTATCAGAGGCCGACGAAGACGGAGAAGCCATGAAAAGTCGAATAAATCCAAGATTTGCGAGAAAAACAGGAAAAAACACCGAGTTGTTAAGCTACGCAAAAAGGAATACAGATGGCGCCAGGATTGGCGCCAGGCACGCATACGAATCGGGGGATAGGGAAGCCTTGGGAGCGGCTCCCCTTTTTCTTTCCCGAATTCGTATCTCGCCAATCACCTCCTACGAGACGAAATCTCTGTCCAGGATGTAGATTGCCATGTGACGTGTCTAGAATACGTCCTCTGATATGTCGCGATATCCCTTTCACGAGGGATACTCGCTCCAGGAGTTAGAATTCTGGTACCTTAAGGTAAATTCTCTGGGAATATCGCCGTAGTTGTAATATACCCTAGGAAGCTACCCTATAGGAACTTCCATCAGGACGACATGGCTTGAGCCCAAAAATATATATATATATATGTGTGTGTGTGTGTGTGTGTGTCTGTGTGCATCGTATATATATATATATATATATATATATATATATATATATATATATATATATATATATATATATATATATATATATATATATATATATATATATATATATATATATATATAACGGATTTTGAGCAAAGCGAAAAATCTATTTTTGGGTAAGATAGCCATGTCGTCCTGATGGAAGTTCCTTAAAGGCAGCTTCCTAGGGTATATTACAACTACGGCGATATTCCCAGAGAATTTACCTTCAGGCACCCAGAATTCTAACTCCTGGAGCGAGTATCCCTAAAAAAGACCTTAGGGATATCGTAAATATCAGTGGACGTATTCTTGACACGCCTCATAGCAATCTATACCCCGAATAGAGTTAACACTTCGTAGGGGTCAAATGGCAAGAAAACGAAAACGATAAGAAAGGGGGGAGCCGTTCGTAAGGCATCTCTCCTCCCCGTTTCGTAAGCGTGCCCTGCGCCGCTCGCGGCGCCATCTGTATTCCTTGTAGCGATACACGAGGTGCTACAGATACTGTATGTAGGGAGGGGTCCTACAACCCTTTTCACTCTTTTTTTTTTTTTTTTTTTGAAAAGGAACAGGGCGGGTCCATCAGGACGACATGGCTATCTTACCCAAAAATAGATTTTTCGCTTCGCTCAAAATCCGTTTTTTGGGCTCAAGCCATGTCGTCCTGATGGAAGTATACCAGAGCATTACTGTATCTGTGGATTCTCAATACGTGCCGTACTCCTCAGGAATGTTTCTTAGTCAACTCGACTGAGGACCTAAGATGTTACCGTTATACATCTTTTCACTAATCATAAGCCATGAAAGCGCTTCCTGCCCCCTACAGGGAGGAGTCCTACTAGACTCTAGAAACGAACGAAGAGTACATATACCTATGTATGAATCACTCGCCAGCCAGTACAATATAGTGGTCTCACTCTATATGAAGAAAAGCATAGTCTTACGGGACTACAGCATCCAAGGGAAAAATCCCGACCAGCACCCTGGTCGAAGTAAAATTAGACAAAAAGGTTATATCTGCGTAGGATTAAACTTGCTGCCACAACCGTCCTCAGAGAGGGGTGGAGTCCTTTATGCTAAGGAAAGTATAAACCAGTGCAACAAGGCTTTGCATTAAGGAATAGGCTATTATAGATATCCCCGATTAATATACATAGGCTAAATGCTCAATAAATAACATGAAATTAATATAGGTGAAGGAGACGCAAGGTTCCCGAGAACAAGTTTATTGAGTAACAATAAATAGACATGGTCACCATAAATATGTACATATGATAGGTGGATGACCAACAATTTACACAAGTACCGTAGTGCATGGATGAATGGTTATCTGAAAGAAAACAAATATGTCACTTGCCACATACCCAGGTATCAAAGTTAACGTCCATGTTACTACTTTGCTGACATTAGCGTTAGCAAACGCTTGGCACACCTGTCCGTACTTGTGCTACCATCACCATAACGCTGGAACAGTCACTGTGGGCTCTCAGAGCCTTCACTACTAGTTATATCAACGCATATAACTAACCACTCACCCAAGAATCAAAGTCCCAAATGATTCCACTGTTCCTCGCAGAGTTAAACAGCAGGGTTAACGACGCAACCAACTGCTACCACAGACCTCTTTAGCTGCTCCACTTGCTTAGCATAGTGGCGAAAGAATACCCTGGAAGACTTCCAGCCAGTGTATGAACGAAGGTGTTCAAAATCCATAAAGTTAAAGAAGTTTAAGGATGAAGAAACTTTCCTCGAATCATGACCTGCGGGTGAACTGTCAGGATCCGCTCTGCGAATAAAATATGTAATTTTCGCCCTAAGCTGATTTAAAGATAAATTCGAGCCCGATGTTTCTCCTCTGAATAGTTGGCCCCCATGGAAGTCTGAAGTTCTACGAAGATAGACCTTTAGGCATTCTACGGGACATAGAGATGCATCTTCTTTCAGAGGGCAGATTCTCCAGGGACCCCACCTGTTGGTGGGCAACTCGTTCTTAGCGAGAAACGTAGGGTCCGGAAACAGGTTCAGTTCTCCCCCATCCAGGAACTGAACTCGGCCCTCCTCTCTCGAGAAGGCCACAATCTCACTAACTCTGGCCCCAGAAGCAAGGGCAAAAAGGAAGATCACTTTTTGAGTCAGGTCCTTCAATGCACATTCCTCATTATCCAGTAATGAGGCAAAATGAAGGACTTTGTCTAACGACCACGAAATAGGCTTTGGAGGAGCTGATGGTCTAAGCCTAGCACAGGCCTTCGGGATCTTATTAAACATCTCGTTAGCGAGGTCTACCTGGAAGGCATATAGAATGGGTCTTGTCAGAGCTGACTTACATGTAGAAATTGTGTTAGCCGCCAGCCCCTGTCCGTGGAGGTGAATGAAGAAGGATAGGCAGAACTCCGTAGAGATCTCTTGTGGGTTCTTGTCTTTGACAAAGGCTACCCATTTCTTCCATGCAGATTCGTACTGCCTCCTAGTAGACTTACACTTGTATTCTTCCAGGAAGTCGATGCTATCTTTCGAGATTCCGAACCGTTTCTTCACCGCTAGGGAGAGAAAATCATGAGCTGCAGGGTTCGGGTTTTCTGTAATGAAGCGTAGACAGTCGACTTCTGGACTTGCTGGGACAGAACTGGGTCCGGGAGTGGTAGAAACTTCAGTCGTAGTTCCAGAGCTAGAGGGAACCATACACTGTTCGGCCACTTGTGGGCCACTATTGCTGCTACTCCCTTGAAGGATCTCAGTTTGTTGAGGACCCTCAACATCAGATTGTGAGGGGGAAACACCTAGATCCTGGACCATCTGTTCCAATCGGGGGACATAGCATCTACTGCTTCCGCCAAGGGGTCCACGTTTGGGGACACATATTTCGGCAGCTTCTTGTTGTCCTTCGTCGCGAAGAGGTCTATCTGCAGTTCTGGGACTTGTCTCAAGATGAAGGAGAATGATCCTGCGTCTAGGGACCATTCTGACTCTATCGGTGTAACCCTGGATAGAGCGTCCGCGGTCACATTCCGGACTCCTTGAAGGTGAACTGCTGACAGGTGCCACTTCTTCTTCTCCGCCAGTCGGAATATGGCTAACATTACCTGGTTGAGAGGTGGGGATCTCGATCCCCGCCGATTCAGACATTTCACTACCACCTCTCTGTCCAGTACCAACCTTACATGGATCGAGTGACGTGGGGATACTTTCTTCAGGGTAAGAAGCACTGCCATAGCTTCTAGAAAGTTTATGTGAAAAGTCCCAAATAGCTTGGACCAGGTCCCTTGCACTTTTTTCCGATGGGAGTGACCCCCCCACCCTACCTTTGAGGCGTCTGTGTGGATTGTCACTGACGGGGGGGATGGCTGAAGAGGTAGAGACCTCTTTAGACGACTGGCTTGAGACCACGGTCTGAGAAGAGAACGTAGTCGAAGTGGGACCGGTCTCTTCAAGTCTCTTCGCTCTTTCGATGCAAAGGTTCTCCATACTCCCGCTGCATCTTTTAGCTGTGCTCTTAGCACTGGGTCTGTTACTGATGCAAACTGAAGAGAGCCCAAAACCCTCTCTTGTTCGCGTCTTGATATCCTCTCGGAACCTAGAAGTCTCCTGACAGACCCCGCTATTTCCTTCCTCTTTGACATCGGAATGGAAAAACGGTGTGACACTAGATCCCAGTGAATTCCCAACCACTGGAACCTCTGAGCTGGAGAAAGACGAGACTTCTTTCTGTTGATCATGAAACCTAGATATTCCAGGAACTGAATCACTTGTAGGGAAGCTTGCAAGCATTCTGCTCTGGATGCTGCCCACACCAACCAATCGTCCAGGTAGGCTACTACTTGGAACCCTTTTAGGCGTAACTGTTTGAGCGCTGCGCTCGCAAGCTTCGTAAAGATCCTTGGGGCTATGTTTAGCCCGAAGGGCATCGCTCTGAAAGCATAAAGTTTTTGTTGTAGCTTGAATCCTAGGTAGGGGGAGAGACGGCGACTTATTGGAACGTGCCAATATGCGTCTGACAAATCGATGGAGACGGTATATGCCCTCTTGGGCAGTAAGGCCCTTATGTGTTGTAACGTTAACATCTTGAACTTGTGGTTCACTATGAACTTGTTGAGTGGTGACAAGTCCAGAATGACTCTGAGTTTCCCCGAGTCTTTCTTGGGAACACAAAACAGCCTCCCTTGAAACTTGATGGACTTTACCCTCCGGATCACCTTTTTCTCCAACAGATCTTGGATGTACTCCTCCAAAACGGGGGTGGAGTGTTGGAAAAATTGAGGGCACTGGGGCGGAGTACTGTACCAACTCCAACCCAGTCCATTTTTGAGAAGGCTGTGGGCCCAGGGATCGAAGGTCCAGCGATCCCGGAAATACTGAAGTCTCCCACCTACCGGCGACACTTCACTTTGACTGCCCTGCAGTCTTGCCTCCCTGGCCGCGACCACCTCTGAATCCTCGTCCCCTAGAGGGGCGTCTCGCCGAACCTCTGGCTGCCCCTCTGGGTCTTGCACGAAACGTGGTTGATTGTCCCTCGAACACGGGATTGAATGCCGGGGAAGCTGATGACATGGCTTGGGGTACCCATTGGAAGGTGGTCGGGGTCTGGGCTACCAGTTGTGGTACCGGAGGCAAAGCTAGCTGCTGCTGCTGCTGTCTTTGTGGTTTGAAAGGCTTGGCTGGACGGGAGGAAAACCTTGATTTCTTCGCCTTTCCTTTCGGCTGAGGGCCCTCATCCGGAGAAGACTTCCTCTTAAGGGACAGGCCCCACTTCAGGAGAAGATTGCGGTTCTCAGTGGCTGCCTTGTCCACGACCTCTTCGACCACGTCGTTGGGAAAGAGATCTTTACCCCAGATGCTGGATTAAATGAGCCTCTTGGGTTCATGCCTCACTGTGGCCGAGGCGAACACAAACTCCCTACAGGCCCTCCTTGCTTTAACAAAGCAATAGAGGTCCTTAGTCACCGTGGCCAGATGGATCTTGGCCATTACCATGAACATCTCCGGCATCTTGGGGTCGCTAGCCATCGTCTCCATGTTAGTCTGGAGAGACATCGAGGCTGCCAGGCGCTCCTTTGTGTCCAATTCCCTCCGTAGGAGGAATTCCGACAACTTGGGAAGGTTTTCGCCGAACTGCTGACCTGCAATGTTGGCGTCCAACTTCCCAACCGAGAAAGTGAGGTGCACCTCCTTCCAGTCCTTATTGTCCAGCGGCAATGCCAACGACAGAGGTTTGCATTCCTCCAGAGATGGAAACGGTTTGCCAGCTTCAACCGCCTTCAAGACGGCCGCGAACCCCTTTTGCATAAAGGGGAAGGCCCTAGCCGGGGAGGATACAAAGGAGGGGTGCTTCTTACTCAAAGCGGCAACTTTAGAGTTTGAGAACCCCCTCTCCTTCAATGCAGCTGTTAAAGTGGCTTGAGCCTTGGAGTGATCCAGGATAATCACCTCCTTTGGTTCCGTCTCCTCCTTCGAGGCCAGCTCCTTCTTCAAACGGACATAACAGTCCGGGTAGGCCCCTCTACTGGGCCAGAATTCCACCTCCTCAAGGGGAACTGAGCCCAGTTTCTCCGACATGACGATCTTCCCAATCGTCATCGGCATGTGCTCGGCATATCTCCACGGGTTGGCATCCGAGCACAGAGGAAGGTCCTTCACGTTGAGCTTCTTTGGAGGTCCACGTGATGCTGTGATCTTCTGCATCTGGAGCTCCAAAGTAGCGGCCTTCTGATTATTCTCCCTCTGCATCTGTTGGATCATACCAACGATGGAAGAGAGAGCCTGTCCTAGCTCTGCTGGAAGAGCGGACGAGGTAGAGGGGATAGGTTCAGGGACCTGAACCGGCACGTCTGAAGATACGGGAACCTCTTCCTCCATGGCAATAGGATCTCGATCCTCCTCCTCGCCTTCTGCGAGGAGATCCTGTTCCGCGCGATCGGACAAGTCAGACATCTTGTCGTCCAACTGGATGTCCTGCATGGCATCAGCGACATCCTCCTCCACTGGGATCTGGACGAGAGGGATCTCTGGCCGAGGCTGGGGAACAACAGCATCAGTGGAAGCCTTGGGAAAAAGGTATGCCCTCATCTTCTCATTAGGAAGATAAGGTCCAGTGGTGTTTTTCTGAAAACCCCTTACCCATAAGCGAAGCTTCTCCCTCGCTGCATCTCTTGACTCCGCCGACCTAGGGGATTCAAAAGCCTCTGATAGCAGGTTAGTACATACAGCACATACCTGCGGATCCCAGTAACGATGGTCATCATTGGAGGCTGCGCAAGCCGCGTGCCTCCTACACGAGACATGTCCGCAAATGTTCTTACTGCGGACATTGCAGAAGACACTATCACACTTCGGATGCTCCTCCTGTAAAAGAAGAAAAATTTCCATGAATATCAAGTGAATTTCAATTCACATGTAACAAATGAGTATTCACCAAGAATAAGGGAAAGACACCTACTTGTGAAACCCACACAAACACCTGTGGAAGCCCACCAGCCAAAGTCACATAGTTAGTCTTTACTAGAATAACCAGAGAGCATATTTCCAAAGGAAATTAGGTGTAGCTCACACCTAAGGTAAAATTTTACCATTCCAGCCAGGGATGAAAAGAATTCTCTTTTATCCTTGTAAGGCGACACCAAGTGATTGCACAAGTAACACAAGTAAGATAGAAAAGACAGTGTTGTAACCTACTATATCATGGACTCCCTTGGTTGAATACACCACCAAAGAAAGGACTGATACAGTACCTGAGGGTGGTGTGCCGGCCGGCCATTGCCGGTCAGCACCCCCCCCCCCCCGTTTTTCGAAAGGTAGATCTCAAGTACACAACATCAGATCACCCCTATTGGGGAGAACTCCAGATCTCATGCCTGAACCGGCCGGCAGTGGATGCCGGTCCGCAGCCACCCGGTTTGCACTGCGTTGCCGGCCATCATTCTAAGTGGCCGGCTAACCGGGAAGTGCAGCAGGCCGGCCGGCAGCAGTAAGCAAACCTTGCCGGCTGGCCTCCACACCAGGCAGCGCTCGGCTGCCGGCTCCACTTGTAGTGGCCGGCAGATGAGCAAGAGACCGGCCGGCAAAGGTATATAACCATCGCCGACCGACAGCAAGAGAACTGGAGAACACCCCTCCCCACCGACGGCCGGCCTGTAGGCCGGCAGACAGCAAGGACAACACATACGAAGACAACAGAATGAGTGCCGGGCTAAGAGGCTATGAGCCTCTGTGCCCGGCACCCGAAAGAGTGCCGAAAGGAAGGGGAGACACTAAGTCAGGCTTCCTAACCGCTGCTTACTGAATCTACAGACGGCAGCGATGGAGGGACCAAGAAAGGACCGGGCAGCACTCGAAGGAAGGGTCTCTGCCGGTCGGCACACTCTGCCGGCCGACAGGAGACCACGTCAGTTCCCCATCCTAACCTAGGCTAGGTACGGATGCGGACGACTGACACAAAGGAACGGAAAAAAGAAGGGAAGGACAGAGGGTCATATCCAACCTTGCCTTGGTTAAGGGTCATTCCCAACTAAGACAGCTCATCTCAGCCAGAGAAAGACCCGAGGGGGAGGCCGGCACTACTGGCTACCTCCCTAAAACCATGGCAAGGAAGGAATTGCTATTCCAGAAAAGGGAACATATCCCGAATCCGGAACGGCAAGAGGACAAGTCTGAGGGGTCACCGAGCGAAGGGATCACTACTGGAACCCAACAAGGTGGACCAATGGGGATAAACCCCTTATGCCCGTGTCAATCAGCAAGGGAGACTCTGCCCCATGCCAGACCAACCCGGACTCAGACTAAACACTGTTGTACTGTCCCCCTCTGAACCAATTCAGATGGAACGGGAAGGTACAGTACTACTCCAGCATAGATATATTTGAAAATTAATTCAAACAAACCACTAGAGTTAAGCCTAGGGCTTAAACAGAGGGAAAGGGTTTGCCCCTTCCCCGAAGAGAAGGGAGCAAACGGGGAAACAGATAATATTATAATGACCTAAGACAACCTAGCCTAGGCACTAAGAGAATCGATTACCTAATTCACCGAAACTCACACCAATACTATCTTGGAAGGTACTCGAAAAGGGCTTATATGTATAACGTTGCCTAACGCTTAAAACAATAAAATCACACTTGGAAGACTAATTATCATGCAGGAAGTACATAGGCCAACCGCTAGCCTACGAAGACTAGTGTTGGCAGCCTAGGCAAAACTTCGCCAGGCACACTACTAACGCATCATAACAGAATTCTTAAATAAGCTAAGTAGCTAATATTTAAGCGCAAAGGGGCTGGGAACGTCGCTCTTGCTAACAAATAAATCCTATTCTAGCGAGCGACAGCATCCATGATGCCTCCAGCAGGCAACAGCTCTTGTATCAAAGATAACTCTTTTAATTACTTTAATTTTAACCAAGAGCCTACATTTATACATAAAAGAAATAGTACTCAACTTATCCGAGGCAGAAGAAGTTGGAGAAAGCATTATAACACGAGAAATTCCAAGATTTGGTAGAAAACAGGGAACAAAACACCGAGTCGTAGAGCTACGCAAAAAGGAATACAGATGGCGCCGCGAGCGGCGCAGGGCACGCTTTCGAAACGGGGAGGAGAGATGCCTTACGAACGGCTCCCCCCTTTCTTATCGTTTTCGTTTTCTTGCCATTTGACCCCTACGAAGTGTTAACTCTATTCGGGGTATAGATTGCTATGAGGCGTGTCAAGAATACGTCCACTGATATTTACGATATCCCTAAGGTCTTTTTTAGGGATACTCGCTCCAGGAGTTAGAATTCTGGGTACCTGAAGGTAAATTCTCTGGGAATATCGCCGTAGTTGTAATATACCCTAGGTAGCTGCCTTTAAGGAACTTCCATCAGGACAACATGGCTTGAGCCCAAATATATATATATATATATATATATATATATATATATATATATATATATATATATATATATATATATATATATATATATATATATATATATATATATTATTAAATGTATATCTTTTCACGCAAACTACTTACTGATACGTGAGAGAAAGATTCAGCAATACGTTTTTAAAGTACTCCTACTAAATAAGTTTATAGATTGTGGTAAACCAAGCTCATGTTTAAAAAAAAACTCATGGTAATGTCACCTTAGTTATTATAAAGCCATGTTTAGGCAACAACCATCTAGATATTCAGACAAGTCAAATTATCAAATAACCAGCTGGAAAATATATTACCTTGATTATAGTGAAACAGGCCTAACCATTTAGTTAAATGAGCATATAATTTGGATTTCTGTTATTTTTCCACACCTATTTGTCACATTTATTTTGAATTTAATTAGATGTTAAATTTCTGTGGTCTTTATCAAAAGAAATCCTGATAACTTTCGATATATCGCTATAAAAGTGGAGAGTTAATTTGGAAATCACATTATCTCTCGCTCATGCACTTGCCATAGATGTTTTTTAATTTTTTTTTATAAAATAAACAATTATTGCAAC
>NC_090753.1:37713151-37715651 GCF_036898095.1 Palaemon carinicauda | reverse complement strand
CGAACGATCGGTTCATAAATGCACATTATAAGAACTACCAACCCATCAAACTTTTCTGTTGATTCACGATTGATTCTGCTCAATGTTACGAAAATTTTCCCTTTATATTTTATTGATACTTGCATGGTTTTGTGCATCATCACTTAAATAATTACCAATACATTATTTTTTTCTTAGGATTTTTATCAATATCATCGATAGGATATTCGTGCATTATATTTTAGGTTATTTTTTCTTGATAGAGCTTTCAATGTAGGCCAAAATAATTTTTGATATACTCGTTGTAGTTGCCAATTAGCGAAATCCAAACGAAATCCTCTGAATTTTTTTTTGCATCTGTTTTGACTATACAGAGGATCTGGCACTACTCAAGACTGGAGAAGAGTGGTTTGATTTCGGAGTGTCCTTCTCTTAGATTAGCTACTTACCATAGCTAAAGAGTCTCTTCTGCCCGTACCAAGAGGAAAGTGGCCACTGCACTAGGATGGAAAATTTGGGAGAACTTATTGGTCTACCTACTGAGTCATCAGTAGTCATTGTCTGGTTTTTCCTGATCCTGGCTGAGGTGAGAGGGGCCTATGGTCAGTTTCTAGGGCATTGTCTAGCTAGGACATTATCACTGTCCCTTACCTTTGCCATTCACGAGCGATATTTAATCAATAAAAGGTGTGTCTTAAGGCTTTATTTATTTTCAATTAGAAAAATATATAACCATTAATGGAACTCTCTAAAACTTACATGGCATAGAGAGTATGGGGAGAGGGGCCAGGGGTAAGACCAGCCCCCTCCCAAGGACAAATAAAGATTATGTGAAGCAGTGACGTCATTTAGGCCTAATTGTTGATAAGCCCTCGGATCTCTAATTAATAGAGTTATGATTAATCCTCAAACATGATATTAAGATTCTGGACAAGACAGATTAGCAGATTGAATTGGCTGGTTATATGATGATTTCTAAATGAGCTTCTGTTCTGTCTAATTGGAGCAGAGATGGGCTCTAATGATGGGCTTGGTGTGTAGTAGACTTTATGATATGTCCTATTGTCAGAAGTTGCTTTTGTGTGTGTATATATATATATATATATATATATATATATATATATATGTGTGTATATATATAATGTATATGTATATATATATATATATATATATATATATATATATATATATATATATATATATATAAATATATATATATATATATATATATATATATATATATATATATATATATATATATATAATGTATATATATATGTATATATATATATAAATATATATATATTTATTTATATCTATTCATATATATATATATATATATATATATATATATATATATATATATATGTATATGTATATACATATAGGCATATATATATATATATATATATATATATATATATATATATATATATATATGTATATATATATTGCTTACAAATAGTGATCTACCATCAATACATTCAGAGCTTGCCCTAGGTTTATCAAGTAAGGATGTATATGTCTATCATGAACAACGTCTTTGCCTTTGTTTGGTTTTCATTATAGGGGAGTACCTGCTTTTCCACTGTGTTGAGAGAGAGAGAGAGAGAGAGAGAGAGAGAGAGAGAGAGAGAGAGAGAGAGAGAGAGAGAGAGAGAGAGAGAGTAAGCAAGGTGATTGGTATTAATAGATATATACTGACTACATCTTAAGGATCTCTCTTACAAATATTATTAATTTAGGATTAATTACAAAGTATAACTCTGCACCGGACAGTTGCGCCTAAATAGATAGTTCAAGCTAATTTGAGGCTTAATGAGGGTCATTGTATTATATGTATTTAGAGTTTTGGGTCAAATTAATATATGGAAATATCAAAGAATCCACCAGTACAAGCAAATTACCTAAAGTAGTTTTTTTCAAATATAGTTTAATTGAAGTGCAACATTTTCGATGAAATTTGAAAAATTCATCAGACTTTAACCTGAATTATTATTATTATTATAATTATTATTATTATTATTATTATTATTATTATTATTATTATTATTATTATTATTATTATTATTATTATTATTATTATTATTATTATTATTATTATGTTGAAAACCAACTACAGCTATTTCATAATGTATTTGGCGTTAAAAAGATTCCACTGAAAAAAATATATTATCTGATGTTAACATTCTTATTTAGGGTCAGTGACAAATAAAACTCACTAATAAATATCTCCATTTATAAAAATTATTTTAAAAGAGGTATTATTCTTATAATATTATGTTACAGGGAAGCTTTGGCGAAAATTTATATAACTTCGTAAACATAACACTGAGAAATATCTTAGTTTCTCTATGAACAATATTTACATGAACTCTATCAAGTCAGTGTTGTAAAAATAATGTCATAGTTAATTAATAAAAGCACCAAAAAATGGTAAAACAGAACAATCTGGGTAATTCAGTGTTGCAAATATCATATTTACTACTTACCTAAACGCATCAAAAAAATAAAGTAAAAC
>NC_090753.1:37700651-37705651 GCF_036898095.1 Palaemon carinicauda | reverse complement strand
GATAACATTTCCGTGAAAGATTTATTATGATTAATGTATTTAACTTGCATGACACTTAGGTTGCCTGAAGCTTTAGTGCAGTGTTTTGATAAAAAGTTAACGCCAGCAAGTACGAAATTGGATGTATATAAACAGATAAAGAAACATATGTCTAAGTGTCCTGATCTTGATCCCGTGTTTACCCAAGTTTATGCAAAAAATGAAACAAAGCCACAACAAGTAAACGTAGTTAATAATAGTCAAGTTGCAGGAATGACTTGTTATAATTGCAAACGTCAAGGTCACTTGATTGCGGACTGCAGAACGAGATTCTGTTCGTTACATAATAGTTCGACTCATTTATATAGTCAGTGCCACTCGCGTAAGACACAGCAGAATCCTAGAAATACACAGTCAATTCCACAGTCAGTTCCATATGGAAATAAAAAGAAAAATCCTCATTTCAATAAGAAGAAACAGCCAAACGTCAATGTAGTTTAGAATCCAAAACAAACAAACAGTTCTTCGAATAACGCTGATCCTGGGTCGTCAAACCAGACCTCGCAAGGTCAGACTAATTTTCAGAATGTGCAGAGCAAAGCAAATACCACATAATTAACTCTAGTGGGAAGAGAGTGGTGCTGGGTCATGGTCATTCATGTCAACATCGGTAGTATTGAATAATCAATTTAATGTCATTGTGAGGCAATACATTTTCCTATGAAACACACGGCCGAATTAAATAAATCAGTGCATGCTCCCGTAGATTTGCAATGAATTCATACAATAATAAGCCAAAATGAGTTACGACCAACATTATATGCTGTAAATTTAGAACACAGATCATTTACATTATTTTTTGACTCTGGTAGTCCACGTAATATCATGGATTTGAGGACACATCATTTGTTGTTTTCGAACTTCCCAATAGAAAAGTTATATGTAATTGAAGAGAGTATAGAACATTTGCATTTTAAAAAACATTTAAAGAATAAATCATTTTTTTGGCACCTAATAAAATATATAAGCCTGAATGTTAAAATAAAGAATCTATGGGCATCTAATAAAATACATAAGCCTTATATATATATATATATATATACTATATATATATATATATATATATATATATATATATATATATATATATATATATATATATATATATATATATATATATATATATATATGTGTGTGTGTGTGTGTGTGTGTGTGTGTGTGTGTGTGTACGAAACCGTGGTACGTGTACGTACCAGGAATTCGTGTTTGTGCACTAAAATTGTATCTTTACCAAGGTAACAAATATTTTTATTAGTTACCGTATTATAATAATCTATATTTTTGAGAAAGGTAACAACTATTATTTAACAAAGTTACCGAATCATATGTATATCAGTATTTTTTTTTTGGTTGGTACCATATAATCGTTTGCTAGCAATATACCATATATATGATCAGTATTTATCATGCATTTTTTCTTTGTTTTGGCAATATTTGTTAAATATGCATTATTATTTTTTTTAATGTGCCTATTTGAAAATTTGTCCTCATTTGCTTATGGCTAAAGTTAAAAAAATTAAAATAAATATATATATATATATATATATATATATTATATATATATATATATATATATATATATATTTATATATATATATATATATATATATATCCAGTCACACTCCTAGTAAACATATTTTTACATATTGTTGAATTTTCAAAAATTTAGGTAGCTGACCGAGCTAATGTAATATATTAGATATTTCTTGTTTAAAACACATGACCTACAGGTCACTGAGGAAGTAAGAGAAGTGTCAGAAATGCCATAGTCATATCATAAGCAGGATGCAAATGCTAAACCTCAGCAATGTAACATTTTTCATGAAGAGTAAACACAACCAAGCCCGTGAGAAAGAGTTGTCTGTGAGAACGGAACAAGTACCTTCCGGTATTAATGTTGTGTTTACTATAAATCCGTAATTGCTGAGATAACTATATAAACTTTAACGTGAATATGGATATTTGTGGCAGTTCACTTTGAGATGTCATACGGAATGGTCATCCGACCAAACTATCTATACTCCTGTGATGGAGATGTTAATACTGTTTTTAAAGAAAAAACTATTTTAAAGATAACTTACTTAGACTCTACTTGAAGATGTAACATACCAAATCTAATCTATAACACAGTGAAGATGACATTTGAAGAGAACCTAAATGTGTGTTAACAACAGTAGCACACCAATACATCTACCCATCATCATGATCTCATGCACTTAAGGCACTTGAGTAATCTCTGTTAAAATTAAATTTCTAATCCTGTCCCGCTATTTAACTCTCAATATCCTTCTGGGGCTTTGTTCTGAAATCTACTAAATCTATTGGAGATTGTTTTCATTGTCATACCATGACTCATGTCCATAGAGTAACACCGATCTTACATAACCAATATATAGTCTGATTTTTATATGTAATTTCTGTCGATTTGATTTCCACATTTTACTGACCTAGCCAATGTCTGATTGGTTTTTTTAAATGTTTCAATAAAATAATTCTAAAGACCCTGTATGGGAGATCATATTTCCTAAATAACTATATATGTATATATATATATATATATATATATATATATATATATATATATATATATATATATATATTTATACATATATATATATAATATATATATATATATATATATATATACCACATATATATATATATATATATATTATATATATATATATATATATATATATATATATATATATAATATATATATATATATATATATTTATCTATATAATATATATATATATATATATATATATATATATTTATGATATATATATATATATATATATATATATATATATATATATATATATATATTTCTCACCTTTCTCACCAGACGCCAGGTAGGCCTCCAGGCCTGTCAGTCGTCCTGCTTCAAGAACTGTCTCCATTCTTGGCGATCCTCATAGAGCCTCATCTCATCAACTTCCCGCAAACTGAAGCCTCTCCTCTCTACTCCTCTCTCTATGTTTTGTAGCCATCTCAGTTTTGGTCTTCCAACCGGTCTCCTTCCTTCTGGTGTCCATTCCAAAAACCTTACAGGATATCGCTCTTCCTCCATTCTTTTGACATGACCAAACCATCTAAGCTGTCCTCTCTCCACAAAATCCAGAATCCCCTCCACTCCCAGTTCTCTTCTAATATCTTCATTTCGTAGTCTATCCAGTCTTGTCACACCTTTTATGAGTCTTAAGGCTTTCATTTCAGCTGCCTGGAGTTGGCTTCTAGTTCTTGATGTTAATGTCCATGATTCATGGCCATAAGTCAATATTGGTCTTAAAATAGCTAGGTATATTATGGTTTTCACTTTGCGAGGTATGTTTCTGTCTTTCATTAGTTGGTAGAGCAGATACAAATTGTTACTGGATTTTTGAACTCGGGTAGTTATTTCCAGTTTTGGATCGTTTTGGTCATAAAACTCCACTCCTAAGTATTTGAAATTTCTACACTGTTTCAATGTATGACCTTCTAATTCTACATCTACGTTGTTTGGTGTTCGTGATAGGTGCATAATCTCTGTCTTATCCTTGTTGATCCGCATTCCATTTGCTGTTAAGATCGCATTCCAGTTGTTGACGTTTTCTTGGAGAGCTTCTGCGTTGGGGGCTATCATTGCGTGGTCATCTGCATACAGAAGATTGATGATCATATCTTCAGCTTCGTCCTCGCCTCGTTCCCTCATACATTTGTCTAGGAACAATATAAAAAGAAGTGGAGAAAGGACGCTGCCCTGTCTTACTCCTGATTTAATTGAAAACCAATCTTCATTATCTTGATTTGTTTTTACTCTGGATTTGATGTTTTGATAGGTGTTATAAATTGATTAGGCTGTCCTTATATCATAAATAAGGAAAGATACCCGGAGTTGCCCGGGTGTAGGCTTAAAAAGCAATATCAGTCTATGCAACTGGTCGATTCATGTAAGTTTTGTCTGTGATGACTTATTCTGAACCACATGTCTTTTAACTCCTTGATTCTCTTATTGCCCAATATTTCCCTTGTGGAAACTGTGCAACCATGAAGATGAAACATTTCTTATGTTAAGGTGGAGATGGTAATTATAAGAAAGGCAGCATAATTTTCCCTCCACAGCAACACAATCTAGAACATTCATTCTCACATTTAAGTGCATCACAGGAATTAAATTTTGGTGATATCAAAGCAATTTGTAGTTTCATACCCAAGTCTAGGGTCATAGGTGAAGGCACCAAAAGGTCAATGTTCTGGATTTAACGGATGTTGTCTAACTTCTGCATGCCTTACTCTATCAATATGGAGATTATTATCTGCGTCTTCCTGTACTCATTGGTTTTGTTGAGCAATCATTCTTCGTTGGTTAACCTGAGGTGGAGTTATTCTTAGTAATGCAATTCTTTGTTGATTATTTTCAAGGAGATAATTTTTACTATGTTTTTTTTTTCGTTCTTTTTCATGAGTATCCGCCATTTTGATGAGATTAATGTTCCTTCTATCTGGATGTCTAGGAGGGTAAAGTTTCTTCCCCCCACCCCTTCCACCCAAACTTAATTCTCTTAAGGGGCACTAAGGCAGTTGAGTCTACTTCAATTGTCTTTCTCGGAAATTGTTACATAATAATACACTTTTAGTTTATTCATAAAATCGTTTACTGCATATTTGAGGTTCAAAGTGGGCGGGACTCTGCCAACTATAGTCCCCTTAATATGGCACTTGGAGATTCAGCATCAATTTCACTGACTCCCTCGAAAAATGTTACGTAAAAATACACTTTTAGTATTTATGTAGAATTAGATGTATTTGAAGTTTAAAAAGTGTCGGGCGTTCTTCCCAAATAGCTTCTTTTGGGGGAACTTAAAGATTCGGGAAGACAGGCCTTATTTTCCTCGGGACACTTTACATAGAAATGCAATTAATTTATATGTAGATTCTCTGACCTCTTTTTCTATAGGGAACAAACCCACAGCCAC
>NC_090753.1:37685748-37693248 GCF_036898095.1 Palaemon carinicauda | reverse complement strand
GGAAAATTAGTTGTAGCTAAAGAGTGGGGGAATAGAGTGGGGGGATGTAAAAGGGAGCTAGTCAGGGTTGAAGAGTTAATAAAACCAGAGGTAAAATGTGAATATAAAAAAAGGTTTGAAAAATGGCCTATGACAATGTACAAGTAATAGAAACTGGTAATTTAGAGAAGTGGAAGTTAGATTTATGTCTACTGTATGTACAAATAGAACTATCTGTAGCTTAATTGAGAGCTTGTATTAAAAAAACACATCTCAAAAGATTACCTCTCTCTCTCTCTCTCTCTCTCTCTCTCTCTCTCTCTCTCCTCTCTCTCTCTCTCTCTCTCTCCTCTCTCTCTCTCTCTTCTCTCTCTTCTCTCTCTCTCTCTCCTCTCTCTCTCTCTCTCTCTCTCTCACTCGAAGCATAGGAGAATCCATATTATTAACAATATTAAATAATGGGGATGAAACACAAACCATAAAAGTGATGAATGAACAGAGTTTAGTCACGAGTAACTCTAAAAGGAAAATAGAGTTCTTAGAAGAACTAACCCAAATTGAAAAAATAGATATATTAAATGTAAGTGAAACATGGTATTCCCAAGAGACTGGCAGTGATGACCAGATAAAGGGTTTCCAAACTTATAGATCAGACAGAACAAATAGGAATCGAGGGGGAACCGCAATATATGGAAGAGACATGATTTAAGGAAAGATCTGTGAAAAAATACAGCAACAGACCTCCCAAATACTAAGGAGTTTAACATAATAATAGAAAAATAGATGATATATGTAGAAACCTTGAATATTGGAATATACTCCTATCCGGAGATCTTAACTTTCCTTTTGTGGATTGGAAAGAACGGATAGAAGAAAGTGGTTGTATGTATACATATAAAAAAGAGAGTAATAGTAGCGCAGAAGATAAGAGGCAATTTGTAAAGCTTCAAGATATGCTATTAAAACAAAATATGCAACAAATAAACCACATTCCAACAAGAAAGGAAAATGTCCTAGATTTCAGTATTTGTGAATGAGGTGAATTATGTTAAAGAAATAATAGTGTATAACACGGGAATTTCAAACCACAGTGTCATAGAATTAATAGTCCATTCCAAAACAAGTGATCGCAAAACGTTGGGAAGGATATAGAAAATATAATTTTTATAGTAAGAATATAAAATGGACAGAAATAAATGAAGAACTAAATAAAGAATGGGAAAATGTATTTGTAAGTGATAATATACAGGTAAATACGGACATACTGTGCAAAATACTGGAGAAAATGGTTGAAAAATATGTACCGAAAAAAACAATAAACAAAAGACATGCATACCAAGAGACAGAAGGATCTTATTTCAGAAAATTAGAAAGTGCAAGAAAAATCTCGCAGAAGAAAAAAGGTGGGGAAAATGATGGAAATAAAATTTAAGATAGAAAATGCAGAACAAAAGATTATAAAGTCGAAAGAAAATGAAAAAAGGGACTTGGAAGAAAGGACACTTCAATATATATAAAAAAAAAAAAAAGTACTTACTCCTATGCAAAAAAGATGAATAAAGGGAGATTAGAAATAGGCCCTCTAAGAATTGAAGGACGGCTAACGAATGAAAAAAAAGTAAATATGCAACATGTTAGCAGAAAAATATAAGAGTGAGTTCACGCCAAGAATTGCAAATGAGAATAATGAAACAAAAATGAGAAAAGAAAATGTTGAATATCTAACGGATATAGATTTAATGGAGCAGATATTGTCAAGGCTATAAACGAAATTAAAAATGGATCGGCAGCCGGACCAGATGGAGTGTCAGCGATTTTGTTAAAAAAAACTGCAAACACTATCGCGAAGCCGCTTGCAATACTGCTAAGACAAAGTGTAGATAGAGCGAGATATATGTTAAACATAAATTAGCTTATAAAACCCTATCTTCAAAAGTGGATCAAGACTAGAGGCAAGCAATTATAGACCTGTTAGTCTAACATCACATATTATGAAAGTGTATGAGAGGGTAATAAAAAAGAAAATAATGAATCGTTTGGTTAAAAATAATATGTTTAATATAGGTCAACACGGTTTGGTGCCCGGGAGAAGTACACAAACCCAACTGATAGCACACTATGAAAACATATACAAAAATATGATAAATGAAAAAGACACAGATGTGATCTATCTAGATTTTGCAAAAGCCTTTGACAAGGTAGACCATAATATATTAGAGAAAAGAATTAGAAAATATAATATTATGGGAAAGATAGGAAATGGGTAAAAGAATTCCTGCAAAACAGAAAACAGATAGTGGTTGCAAATGACGAGAAATCAGATGAAGCTCAGGTAATATCTGGTGTGCCACAAGGTACGGTATTACCTGCACTGCTGTTTGTTATTATGATCTCAGGCATAGACTGTGATGTTGAAAACTCTGTAGTGAGAAGTTTCGCCGATGACACAAGAATAAGTAGAGAAATTACTTGTGATGAACATAGGAACTCACTACAAAGAGATCTAAACAAAATATATGAATGGGCTGAGATAAATAGGATGGTATTTAACTCTGATAAATTTGAATCAATGAATTATGGAAACAGAGAAGGAATGGTATATGCATACAAGGGACATAATTACGAGACAATCTCAAACAAGGATGCAATTAAAGACCTTGGTGTAATGTTAAATAGGAATATGTTATACAACGACCAAATAGCAACACTGTTGGCTGAATGTAAAGCAATAATGGGAATGTTATTCAGACACTTTAAAACAAACGCTATATGAATAATATAAGCATGGAAGCAAATAGAAGGAATTACTGAAAACATCATGGAGCTAAAATATCAGAAAGAGCAAGCCGAGGTAGATTTATAGTGCCAAAATAATACCAGGAAAACTAAGGAGAGGCGCACAGAACATTAATCCACTACGCACCAGCATCGGTAATGCAGCGACTATTTAATGTGCTGCCAGCTCATCTAAGAAACATATCAGGAGTGAGCGTAGATGTGTTTAAGAATAAGCTCGATAAATACCCAAGGTGCATCCCAGACCATGCAAGACTGGAAGATGCAAAATACACCGGAAGATGCATTAGCAACTCTCTGGTGGATATACGAGGTGCCTCACACTGAGGGACCTGGGGGAACCTAAACATAAAATAAGGCAATAAGGTAAGGCTCTCTCTCTCTCTCTCTCTCTCTCTCTCTCTCTCTCTCTCTCTCTCTCTAGAAGTATTGAATTAACTAGTTCATTATATAGGCGGAATTCTAACTCAACTCTCATTTCAATTCCATATTATTATAGAATATATCATATTATATTATTTCTTCAGCATTGATTTCTCATATTGGAAAAAAGGCTGAAGTTTTATTTTTTATCTCTTATGTATTATCATTATTATAATTACGATTCTTTCTATTACCTCCGCAAATGAAGTTGGAAGAAGGTTATGTTTTACTCCGTATTTGTGTTTGTTTGTGCGTCTGTATTTGATTGTGAACAGTTTCCTGGCCCCAATTTAATTGTAGAATACTGAGACTTGCAGGGTTTAATTGTTACGTAAAAAGCTGGGAAATATTAAATTTTGGAAGGTCGAGGTACGAGGTCAGGTCACGGTCAAGCAAAATGTCCAATTCACGTAATCAGTCATAAGATTGGATATCGTTGTCACAGACTCTTAAAACCTGGCAAATATTTTACGCATATGAAAATCCACCCCAATTTATAAAGGTTAAGGTCAAAGGTCAAAGTTAAGGTCGAGCAAAAAGTCGATATATAAGCTGCCATGGAGGTCTAAGCTTTACTGAGTGCCCTTCTAGTTATTACTGGTATACTACTGTTCTTTTCATTTTTCATTACGTAGATAATATTTAATTGTTGTAACCTGATAGATTTTATTGATATTAGATTCTGTTATAATATTGTTGCTGAAATTATCATTGTCCTTACTCCACTATCCTGTAATGTCTTTCTTCTATTTAACATATCGTATAGAAGGAGAAACCCGGTGCTTTATGCGTTCGTGTCATATAGGTAAGGGAATTACTGTCCCAGTTATCAGATCCTCTTAGTTTGGATTCCGAGAAATTGAGATATCAATACCAAGGAAGCTGGAGAGTCAATAAGCCTTGCAAGAGGATTTGATATATTCTTTAATATCTGTAGTAGTTTAATACGTTTGATTGGTTCATGATATTTCAATTATCCATTACAAAATAATTTGTACTTCATTACTATAGAAAACATTGAAATCATCGATTATATATATATATATATATATATATATATATATATATATATATATATATATATGTATATATTTATATATATATTATATATAATATATATATATATATATATATATATATATATTACTTAATAATTACCTATTACTTCATTATGTATTAGAAATATTTTACAGATTCATTCAGTGCTGTGATAGGTTTTTTATTAGCCGGTTTTCTTCTTAAAACTTCCCAAATATATAAGCATAACATTCAGGCCTAATTGTTCTGCTTTAATCTTCTTCAATGTGCCATTAAATATGACTTGAAAGCTTAAGTTGCAAATATCTCTTCAGAAGTTCTATCACCTTCCTCAAAATGTTCTTGTAAAAAATATAAATTTAACCAAGAAATTGTTCTGAATACTTCATATAATTATTGATGTAGTCATAAGACTTCATATATATATATATATATATATATATATATATATATATATATATATATATATATATATATATATATATATATATAAATTTTACCAAGAAATTGTTCTGAATACTTCATATAATCATTGATGTAGTCATAAGACTTCATATATATATATATATTATATATATAAATATATATATATATATATATATAAATTTAACCAAGAAATTGTTCTGAATACTTCATATAATTATTGATGTAGTCATAAGACTTCATATATATATATATATATATATATATATATATATATATAAATTTAACCAAGAAATTGTTCTGAATACTTCATATAACTTATTGATGTAGTCATAAGACTTCATATATATATATAATATATATATATATATATATATATATATATATATATATACATAACGTAGATGTAAATCCTAATTGATTTTTGCTCTAACACATCTTTCTCACTTAATATTTTGACTTCCAGAATCTTAATGCAAATACACAATAAACATAACCATTTCATCTCTTTCAAAATCTTCCAAAAATGAAATAAAACAGGAAAAACGAAGGTTTACTCTACTGCAATTTGCTATGAAAACCGGAAATGAATCAATCGGGACCCCCCCCCCTTTCTCTCTCTCTCTCTCTCTCTCTCTCTCTCTCTCTCTCTCTCTCTCTCTCTCTCTCTCTCTCTCTCTCTCTCTCTCTCTCTCTCCTCTCTCTCTCATATATTCCTTTACAAACAGATGATGCCACCAAAGAATAAACAGTTGTCAACATGAAGATATTCTTTATTAATTTTCACATCCTCTCTAGTATAATTTCTTGGCCATTTCTCAATAACAATTAGTATATTAAGGATATCATAGCAAAATAAGTCAACTGATTAGTAAGGACCCAACGAATAAACCAAAACCAATCAAGTATTTGAAGAAAATTACCTATATGAAATGGTATTTCGATTAAAGCATGAACTTCAATAAAATACTTATTACACAGGAATATTTAATAATAAAAAGTTATAAATTCCTGTATGTATCGGTTTATTGTAAATTAATAGTATTTTTTAATAGATAAGATGAATCACGAATAAAGCAGGATTAATCTATTTTCTTCTTCAATAGAACTACGGGTTGTCAGGTGTGTGTAAATTAACAAGCACAACAAAAGTACGTGATACTTAGACCAAATAGTCAAACCTATATACAAGCACTGACCCCCCCCTTTTTTTTTCTCTCTCTCTCTCTCTCTCTCTCTCTCTCTCTCTCTCTCTCTCTCTCGTACACACCCATCTGATGCATGACATGACACCACAATTTGGTCACTGCTGTACCGAAGAATGATTAGATGTGGGATATGAAATATGTGTCTGTCGTGTGAAACTGAGAGACTGAGACTTTGGGTACAATATTTTGGGAAGATGAATATCTCGCCTTATGATAATTTCGTACTCTTGACATGCAAGTAAAACCCAACTTCTCTGCTCCTGAGGAAAATGCCTTCAACTATTCATATTGCTTTAAGCATTGATAAGTTGGAAGCAAGTCCTCGCCACAAATCCCCAGCACATTCGGGATACAACGTTTTCCATCATTCTTTTATAAAGGAAACAGATAGGACATTTCAAGAGTTGAAACTATTTAAATTTGTTTATAATTTGGTATGCAATGCTAGTCTTTAAACATCCGCTATATTAGACAAATAATTTGTTTTGTTTGTATACTACAGATGTCGAGCATCTCAATCCAGAATAAGCTTTTACATTTTAAAAACAGATAGATTAGTTAATCTGTTTAATGATTATATATTTAAACGCATAATTATTGAGTCACCGGTAAATTCTTACTTATGTTGTATATAAATTTTTATGTATATATATTTACAGTAACACGGAATAATACCGAATTTTACTATCATTTCAAAGTTAAAAAGGAACTTCTTACACCTGTCTGGTGTAAAATATTGAAATAATCGTTACAGCGTAAAAGACTTCTCAAAATAAATAGAAAACTTGAAAGGCCGCTTAGTAGAGCGCATATCTTCGCCAAGTCACATTTGTTATCTTGGTTATGAAAACAAATCGGATAACAGTGGCCACATAATTACAAAACCTTCACTTTTATGCAAGTTCATTAACCCCGGTGACCTTGGACCCCCACACGCTAAAAGGGTAATGGCGATACTATACGTTGTATATCAATAGATAGGAAATTGAATATACACATTTATGGCACTATTTCTATGCAAAAAAACAAAAAAACTAAATTGAAAATTCCATGATAAGGCAAAAACTGTTGTAGTCCTTTCGTGATCATAAACTTGACCTTAGACCCAATTACTCACAAAATCTTAACGAATTGTCCTTGAATCAAGGTCAATTATCCCACCAAATTTTATGTGACCTTCATCAGGTTGTATATCACCAGGAAGGCAATTGAATTATGACAAAATAAGTAAAAAATCACCTCACTATAGCAAAACGACTGTTTGACCTTTTCTTTACATTGACTTTGACCTTTGACACAATCAAACCCAAAGTTTAATCAATTTGTCCATCCATCAAGCATAATTATCTCACAAAAAGTCGAGATTTTGTCTGATAATTTTTGAGTTTTGTGAACTGCAAATATATACATAAATAATGAATGTATAAATAAATTATATACGTAGATACTATCAAAACATAAAATGGAATTCTAAGATATTCATGATATAAAGTACTTATCACGAAAGAGAGAGAGAGAGAGAGAGAGAGAGAGAGAGAGAGAGAGAGGAGAGAGAGAGAGAGAGAGAGAGAGAAGAGAGAGAGAGAGAGAGAGAGAGAGAGAGAGAGAGAGAGAGAGTGAGAGAGAGAAAGAG
>NC_090753.1:37645748-37668248 GCF_036898095.1 Palaemon carinicauda | reverse complement strand
GAATCACTATATTCCCTACCTACGTGTGTCGTTTAGAAATATTAATAGCAAAGAATACGATTTGTTTTAGATCATCTTAAAAAGTGGAAGCGAGGAGGATTGACTGAGATAGAGATGAATCGACGCTGCAAACAATATTAGTTTCCGCCTCAACGGCGTATCTCTCTAAGCCTGATAATGGTTCCATGAAATATATGTTATAGCAGAAGAGGTCACTTAAAAACAATTCAATGGCTGAAGACTAAACTCCTGCAGGCTCAGAATCTCATCCTCAGATGAACATATAGATTCTAATATAAAACGAAAAAATCATGTTTAGAAATTCATTTGGAAAACAAATATCATATTAATCAGACAATTATTTTGTTTAAGGATATCCTGGCTGATTATTTCTTGCGGTCGGAAAAGTTTAGGTTTTTATTTACTACGAATTATTGTTATGCAGAAAATATTTCATTTTATAGAGATAAAAACACAGGAAAACATTCGTCCTTATGAAATGGAGAAAATGATTGAAGGTGGTAAACGTTATTTATGCAATATGTTTGTGTTTATTGGCCTCTTTCCTTATAGTAACGAGAATTAGGCCACTTATGGTGAGAGGAAATGTGATGATTTTGAAAAACTGGGAGAATTTCAAATAATTAGAGATAGGGCGTGGAAGGAAAAAGTATTTTTTTTTTATTTGTAAAGGATCTATTTAATCTAAATTTCTTATAATTTTAATATGAATTGTATTTTTATATACTATAGTAATTCACGATGGTGTAAATTATATATTCAGATTTGTACGAATATCCTGTACATTGATACATACCTATTTTTCTGCATATGCCTCTTACCCAATTTTGGAGGGGATGTCGCCAGAAGGATGCGGTTTTCTGGATTCTCTGTAATTATTATGGAGTGCAGTTGACCTAGCTACCTACCTCGGGAAATGGCTTGCAAGTGATTTTTCCAACGGAACAATGTCAAAAACCCCAAACTGAACTCAAACTCCCCCTAAAAATACTAGGTTGAGAGTGAATTATTCAGTGGATGGGAGATCGTATCCTCAGTTGACAATAGCATTAATAAAAAAAAAAAAAAAAAAACAGAAAAAAAGGGAGAGAGTGAGAGAAGATTCTGTGGATTTCATTGTGGCGTTTGAGGTCGGAATAAATCTTCTTTAATCATTTGTTTATTTTTCTAATTTTTATGCTGGTTTTTAATGTTGTTTACGTTTTAGATTAATGTTTATGTCTTATCCATAATATTGATTTGTTATTCATTTTTTGTCGCCGGTGACGATTAATTTTTGCAGACAAATTCTCAATATCTTTTTTTTATTAATTAATATTAATATTTTCGTGTTATGCTCAGTTATTTTTTTTTCTGTTCTTCGTTTATAATTTGTTTTTCTCGGTCCTTCAACAGAGATGTAAATTGATAAGAACATTTTCTTTCATAACAGTATTTGTATCTTAACTTATTTTCGTTTAATCTTTCTCTTGGTTATAATGATTATCACAATATAATTATTTCCCATATAAACATAAATATATATTAAAGAAATCTTACAATTCTCCCCACATATGGCTATATTTAAGTTTTAATTTTTTATCTTTGAATATCATTTTCCATTGATTGAGTTCACCATATTTCTAGATTCATGCAAGAGAAATCTTAGCAAAACCTCTCTCTGCATATATTCATAATCTTTACCATACACCGATATTTTCATGGTAATTAATGCCTACTGTTAATTCTTTAATTATTTTGTCTTTGTTTCCAAATATCTTCGTTCCCCCACCATATCCAATATTCAGCAAACCCATTAAAAAAACATTACACTGTTATTCAAGCCAGAATGTGTTTACGATCCTGATGGCACTTTACGACACTCATAATCTCTCTCTCTCTCTCTCTCTCTCTCTCTCTCTCTCTCCTCTCTCCTCTCTCTCTCTCTCTCTCTCTCTACAATTTAATATGTTTATACTTTCTTGATATTTTACATTTCACAAAATTTAGTTTGCATACTTCATGTCTCTCCTCTCTCTCTCTCTCTCTCTCTCTCTCTCTCTCTCTCTCTCTCTCTCTCTCTCTCTCTCTCTCTCTCTCTCTCTACAATTTAATTTGTTTATACTTTCTTGATATTTTACATTTCACAAAATTTAGTTTGCATACTTCATGTCTCTCTCTCTCTCTCTCTCTCTCTCTCTCTCTCTCTCTCTCTCTCTCTCTCTCTCTCTCTCTCTCTCTCTCTCCAATTCCATCTTTTTATACTTTCCTAATATTTTACATTTTACAAGATTTTGTTTGCATACTTCATAAGTCTCTCTCTCTCTCTCTCTCTCTCTCTCTCTCTCTCTCTCTCTCTCTCTCTCTCTCTCTCTCTCTCTCTCTCTCTCTCTATAGTTTTTAATGTTGCCTAAAAGGATTGAAGAACAATGGTTAGACTCACATTTTTATCACATGTATATTATACAGAATTATATTGTATGCAAAGGCACACCAGATTGATTTCTACTTGAGCGTTGAAATATCTACAATCTATAACTGAAGTAATTGACATTAAGACAGCAATCAACATACATTCAGCTTCTTTAAATCAAATATTTTTTTGTTTGTCCATAACTCAATTTGTGATCCAATCAAAACATTGCCTCCTACGGTATTTCATATCCTTTGAACATACGAGGGAGTTTGATATCTTTTTGTATGTGGGAACTCATTTTTTTTCGCACCAATAAACATATTTAGGAATAAATCTGATTTTTAAAGAAATCCGTCATGAAAATTATGACTTATTATGCGGGTGTAGTAGCCTTGTATGGGGTTGTGGTGGTGCATTGGGTACGTCCCTGCTTGTAGTGTCTGCAACCTCTCGATTCTAGTGAGCAAAGGAGGAGTATTTTGAGGGAGCCCTATACCCTAACTGGTGAGTCATCAGCAGCCATGATCAAATGCCTAAAAAGTCAGCCTCTAGTTCATTTTTCTGCTAGAAAATTGTCACTGTTCCTTGTCTCGGCCATTCATGGGTGACCTTTAAACTTTTAAACTAAGCCTTTGCTAATGGAGTCAAACCTAGCTTAATCTAGGTCAAATTATTGATCCTAAAGTTTTACCGAATGAACCTAATCAAACTTAGCTTAATTTAACATATTCGTCCATACCTAAATTGTTCGTTAATTGCATTGATGCTTTGCTTAAACAACGAATGAAAGGAAGTTGTGTTATAAGGATTTTTCATTTCTTCAATTAAAAACATGTCCTAAAAATTAATACATTTTATCTGAGACAGTTTTATTATGTGAATCTTATTATTATTATTATTATTATTATTATTATTATTATTATTATTATTATTATTATTATTATTACTACTACTACTACTACTACTATTACTACAACTACTACTATGAATTGTTTAAGTGCAATAATGTATTCTTAATAATGTATATTGAACACATTTTGTATTATGGTTATTTGTAATTTATTTGATTTTCTTAAATACTGAGATTGGCCTCTTGTGTCACACCCATCGGGATTCTCGATGCTACTGGGATTAAATCCAAAACTTGGATTTTCCCGAACATACTTGACCAATTATTTTTATTCCTGTCAACATCGACTCCTTTTCCCGACTGGTGGAAAGGCAGGCAACACTAGGCAACAGCAACAGGGTACTTGACCAGGGTTAGGCGTTTGTGAGGGAATCCATTCCCAATTCGTTCCCCCTCTCAAGTCAAGGGAAATATTATTGTACGATACACACACACACACACACACACACACACACACATATATATATATATATATATATATATATATATATATATATATATATATATATATACTGTATGTGTTTATATATATATATATATATTTATATATATTATATATATATATATATATATATATATATATATATAAATATATATATATATATGTGTGTGTGTGTGTGTGTGTGTGTGTGTGTGTGTGTGTGTGTGTGTTGTATACCCAAGATTCTATATATGCACAATAGTGATGACTTCGCCTGGTGAAGTAAACATTGAAAAGTGTCCTCAGTGGCAGTTACAATCGGGTTTTCGTAGTGGGCCTAATTACGGCCTGAAATGTGACTTAGAGATTGTTCCTCCTAATGACACTAGGACAGATAAAGAGGAGCAGCAGGAGGTTTCCGTGTGAAGAGAAACAAATATTCCTTTTTACCAGGGTTGATTTCAGATTTTTCTAATTAGTTAAAAGTTAGTCAATGTAACGTATGGTGATAAACTTGATTAATTTTACGAACTACCATAAGACTCATTAAACAACTGAGATGACATTATCTATATTGATGAAATGGAAGAAACTACATTGTTTCTATCATATCCGTTATTATTGAAGGAATGATTAGCAGTCAGTTGCTCTTAAGTAGATGACTAAGTTCTAATTAATCATTTCTATCATCACCATTACTTTAAAGTGTCTTTAGCTATGGCTCCTTGTGTCCTATAATTTTTGGTTTGTTGGTTTGCGTGTGCAGACCTATGAGTGAGAAAGTAAATAGTGACTTCAATAGATATATACAATGCTCAAATTTTCCGGCTCTTGTTCCTACGAGAAAAAGAAAAGAAAACAAAAATCCTGTCACCACACAAGGAAACGTTTGCTTCCTTATTGTGTTATATAAGCTGGTTTTGTTCAGTATAAAACTGTGTGGTAATTAGGTGTAAACTGAAGAAATTTCTTGGTAAAAATATCTTTGTTACTTTGTTAAAAGAAACAAAAGTACGTTTCACAATAAAACAACTATATTTATATTTAAGTAAAGACATAGTGGTGTTTGGTACAATCATGCTACTATGCTACTTTTAAATGTAATTTGGTTCAGCAAGATAACAGTAACAGATAAAATAATTCATTATGCAATAAAACATATAATGTGATACGTCAATTGACGGTCAAATAGTCATATTCCTTTTTTATTTTTTAAACAATCAGCATGGATAATCTAGAATTCGTTCATATTACCTTAAAGTTTACGAATGTATGGATGATTATCACGTATGCCTTTGCTTATAAGTGTATTTTCTTATCGAGATTTTTTGATAAAAACAGATGTATGAATGATTGATATGCATAAATTTGCTTAAACGAATCTTGCATAATTATCTTTTCCCAATTGTAAATCCATTAATTTCACCATCTCCAGTTAGAAAACCGAATGAAAATCAACACATCCCCTTTAAGAAATATTTATATTTTCAAGATATATTTCAATAAGGAAGAATAAAAATGCAATGAATAACATTCGCATTTTTTCTAAGTGCCACTTACCGCAGGAGATAGGTTTAAGCTTAAGCTTTAAATTCCAGTTTATTGTATAATATTTCACGTGCCACATCTCACAGCCAGTTTGCTCTAATATAGGAGATAGTCATAAATACATAAATCTTGAAGGCTGGAATGATAAAAATTTTGACTTTTTGAGAGAGAGAGAGAGAGAGAGAGAGAGAGAGAGAGAGAGAGAGAGAGAGAGAGAGAGAGAGAGAGAGAGAGAGAGAGAGAGAGAGAATATAAAAAAATTGGTATATGATTAGCAAATGTTTCGGTCAAAATCTAAGAATTACCTTTACATTACACCGTGTGTTGTGCTTTTAACGATCTAATATATAGAGAGCAAAAACATACAACATGTTTTTGCTCCCCCTAAGTTGAAAAACTCTATTCTTACATATTATATTTTATAGGTAGTAGGTTGGCCAGGGAACAATCCACCCGCTGAGATACTACCGCTAGAGAGTTATGGGGTCTTTTGACTGGCCAGATAGTACTGCATTGGACGCTTCTCTCTTGTTACAGTTTATTTTCTCTTTGCCTAAACTCACACACACAAGCACACACACAGCAAATAGTCTGGCTGATTCTTTACTCATTCTCCTTTGTCCTCATACACCAGACACACTATGATTACCAAACAAATATTCTTAACTCAAGGGGTTAGTGCACTGTAATTGCTCAGTGGCCCCTTTCCTCTTGTTAAGGGTAGAAAAGACTAGCCATGGTCAGCAGTTCTTCCAGAAGGACACTCCAAAATCAAAACATTATTCTATAGTTTTCGGTAGTGTTGTAGTCACTGTTCCATGGTCGTCCACTGTCTTGGATTAGAGTTAGCTTGCTTGAGGGTACACTCGGGCACGTTGTTCTGTCTTGTTTCTCTTCCTCTTGTTATGTTAAAGTTTTTATAGTTTATATAAAAGAGGTCTATTTTAATGTTGTTACTCTTCTTAAAAATCTTATTTTTCCATGTTTCCTTTCCTCGTGGGCTAATTTCCCTATTGGAGCCCCTGGGCTTTTAGCATCGTGCTTTTCCAACTAGAGTTATAGCTTAGCAAGTAATAATAATAATAATAATAATAATAATAATAATAATAATAATAATAATAATAGTAATAATAATAATAATATCTCACATCCTGTACTTTATGCTTCATTCCATATTCTCTATGAGTTTCTACGGTCAATTTCATATTTTTCATATTTCCTCTCACATTCTAACGCATTTGCCAGCTTGGTTTTTCCAAAATATATATTTTTTTTCTATCTCTCTTTCATATTTATTTGCCACAGACAAATTATCATCGGGAGATGATAATAACTAAACATGAATTATCTTAGTGCTGTACTATAAAAATTACGTCAGGATTTTTTCCTATTAGAAATCCTAATTGGTTACTATATTTTCTTATCACATGCAGGTTTGGTCTTAATATCGTTCGTTATGAATAGTACATATATTCACCTACCACATAAGTTACGTATCTAAAAGAGGAACGTAGTTGGGGTGGTGGTGGCGGGGAGTTGAGCTTAATTAAAAGAAATCAAATAAATGTTGTGCCCTATAATGTCCATTACAATCCTTCTTCCCACATATGAGAAAAATCGAATTTGAAAAGAATTTAAAAGCGTTTGAAAGGGTAGAATTATGTAAGGGAATTTGAGTAAGATTGGAGTTGAAGAGGTAAAGTGAAATACTGAAGATGGAACACCAAATATTTGTGGGATAGTAAAATGGATGAAAACTCTTGATTTTACACACACACACACATACACACACATACACACACATACACACACACACACATATATATATATATACACACACACACACACACACATATATATATATATATATATATATATATATATATATATATATATATATATATATATATACATATACCTATATACATATATACTTATATATCTATATATATATCTATATATCTATATATATATATATATATATATATATATATATATATATATATATATATATACATATACATATATACATATATACCTATATATCTATATGTATATATATTTATATATATATATATATATATATATATATATATATATATATATATATATATATGTATATATATATATATATATATATATATATATATATATATATATATATATATATATATATATATCATTATCATCATCATCATCATCATCTCCTCTCACGCCTATTGACGCAAAGGGACTCTCTTATATTTCGTCAGTCGCATCTATTTAGATCTTTTAATTCAATACTTCTCCATTCAGCATCCACTACTTCCCGCTTCATAGTCCTCACCAATGAAGGCCTGGGTCTTGCAACTCTTCTAGTGCCTTGTGGAGACCAGCTAAAAGTTTGGAGTGGGAAGAGTATGCCCCAACAATTTCCATGTACTCATAATCATGATCTCATCCACACATGGAACTCGAGTAATCTCTCTTATAATTTTCACTTCTAATCCTGTCCTGCCATTTAACTCTTAATATCCATCTGAGGGCTTTTTTTCAGACCTACTAAATCTATTGAAGATTTTCTCATTGTCATACAAGGAGCCTTATCCACATAGTAACAGAGATCTCACTAAGCTGATGTATAGTCTGATTTTTAAATGTAATTTCAGGTGATTTGACTGCCAAATTCCACTTAACCTAGCCATTATCTGATTTTGTTTTCTTCTCAATCTTTTACCAAACTAATTCTAAACACCCTTTATTTGAGATCAGAGTACCTAAATACTTGAATTGTTCTACCTCATTCATCCTTTCTCCTTCCATTGATATTTCCTCTTCAGTTGCATATTAAGTTCTCATCAACTTTGTATTTCTTCTATTTATCTTGAGCCCAACCTCTTGGGATATTTCGTGTATTCTGGTTAACAGGCATTGAAAATTTCGTGGTGTTCTGCTAATAAGGGCAGCAACGTTAGCACAATCTTGATATGCTAATATCCTTCTACCTTTCCAGTCCAATCCTTCTCTAACATCTCTGACTGCTCTGCGTGTTACAAAATCCATGCGTATTGTAAACAATATAGGTGGCAACACATTCCCTTAGAGTACCTTTCTGTTCAATGGAAATTAATTTGATAGGACTCCATTGACGTTAACTTTGGACTTGCTATGATCATGAACAGACTTAATCAGAATCATATATTTAAGAGGAATTCCATAATAACGCAGATCTTCCTACAAAATTGGCCGGTCCAAACTATCAGAGGCTTTTTCATAGTACACAAATGTCATCAATATAGGATTTCTATATTCTAAGCTTTCCTGTACATCATGCGTCAAAATGGAAATTTGATCAGTGCAACATCTAACTTTTTTTAAATCCTCAGTTTTTTATCAATCTTTCTCGCCAGTCTCTTATGAGTAAGCATATTCTACATTTTCATAACAAATGATGTAAGTGTAATGCTTCTGTAATTATTGCAATCAAGCAGGTCTCCATGATAGTTTGAACTTCAAACACACTGAATTCATTCATGGCTATAACAACGTCTTCCTCAGCTTCAGGTGTATTGATAGAATTATTCCATTTGTATCTCCTATCCATAGCCTCAGTAAAGTGTTCTATCTAAAGTTGTCTTTCTTCATCTTCTGATGTTATAACAGATCAATCGCTCTCTTTGCTGGGTATATGCTTCCTATTTGTCCCAGTAGAGTTTTCATTAATAATTCTAAGACCAATTCCTATACCATAGCCACTTCCTGAATTCATATCTTTTGCAGCCTCATCTGCTTTACTGTCTAAATACTCTCTCCAGTCATTCCTGGGTTTTCTTTCAACCTCACTGTTAATACTGGAATACATAGCATGTAATTTTTATTATTTCCTCGGAAACTTTCAACAATAAATTTTCGTCTTTATCCCGGTTATAGTATCCGAAGTATCATTGGCTATCCATGGCTTTCTCCTTAGAACTACATGACAAAAGACTTCACTACCAACTGACTGATATATTATGTTCCTAATATCACACCATTCTTCATTAATTGTCTACTCTTTATCTCTCAGAGTCTCTAAGACTACCAATCGATTCCTACATTCAATTGCAAATATTGGTCTGTTCATCTTCTGGAAGCTTAATTGTATCAAAGCTAGGCATTATATCTACCTTTTTGTTGGGCGCTATAATTTCTAATTTCAGTATAGTAATGAGGAACTGGTGATCACTACCAATATCCGTACCTCTATAGATTCTTACCTTTCTCAGAGTCCCCCCTTCTCTCTTTATTAATGGTAATATGATCTATTTGACTTTTGTAATTACCACATCGTGAAGTCCATGTATATTTCTGGATGTCCTTGTGCTGTAAAAGAGTACCTCTAATGACAAAATTATTTGTTGAATAAAAACTTATGAAATGCGCTACATCTTCATTTCCAGCTTCACCATGACCCTGAACACCCACACATTCTCTATCCCTTGATTTTCCTTCCCCACATTAGCACTGAAGTCAGGAATGACAATTTTCCTATCTCTTTCTGCGGTCGCATCTATTACACTATCCAGTTCTCAATAATATTAATCTTTCCATTCTTCAGGGGAATCCTTTGTTGGTGCATAGCAAAATATAATACTCATTTTGCACTGATTTTCTTTGAACTTTACAAGTAACAAGCGAGTATTTACAACTCTCCACTCAATTATTGCCTTTTATGATCTTTCTGCCATCACCATTCCTACCCCTTGCCATCCAACTCCATCTGTTCTTCCTGAATATATATTTTTATTGCCTTGAGCTAATATATCCAAACTATATTTCATAATTTCAATTTATACTTGCTGTAACATCCCAATCTGATTCAGGTTACTAACATTCAATTACCAGCTCCAAATTCATAAAGTATTTATAAACCAAGAGATTCTTACCTCCCGGCTACACCTGGGACTGGGGCCCCCTCTCTCAGCTTCTCATTCCATTAAATGAATAAATTCATAGAGGATTCATTGGCTAGATTAATCAAAAGATAACCAGTTCCTTAGGATTTGCAGTGCATATCTAATGAATCCTGCTGGTCCAAACTAATTCAAGTAAGATCAACCGCCAGGCACCAGGAGTAAAATCCGAAGAGACAGTTTATCTACCGCCTTAAATCCAATCCATCCCCCAACTGCTACTTACTATATCAAGATATATATGGGTACTTACTCCACAGCCAAAGTTCTCATTATTCCACCAGGTTGCTCACCCGCGTATGCGAGTATAACCGTTGGCAAAACCAGCTTATGCGAGCATAACCGTTTGCAAACATATAGGCCTGGGTCTTCTAACTCTTCTATTGCCATGTGGTGCCCAGTTGAAAGTTTAGTGAACTAATATACACATATGTATATAATATATATATATATATATATATATATATATATATATATATAAATATATATATATATATATATATATATATATATATATATATATATATATATATATACATATTATGTATATCTATATCTATGTATATATAAATATATGTATATATACATATATATATATATATATATATATATATATATATATATATATATATATATATATATATATATATATATGTATGTATTTATGCATATATAAATAAATATATATATATATATATATATATATATATATATATATATATATATATATATATATATATATATATGTGTGTGTGTGTGTGTGTGTGTTTGTTTGTTTATATATTTATATTTATATATATATATATATATATATATATATATATATATATATACGTATATATATGTATGTATATATACATACATATATATATATATATATATATATATATATATATATATATATATATATATATCTGAGTAGGGATAACTTAACGTGGTGAAAAGGTTTATGTATCACCACAATCAGCAAAGCTGTACTAGCCAGGTCACCTATACTAGGGTGGTTTGTTGTGAATGATCAGATCAAGATCTTCCATAAACACCAATCAACAGTTGGCCAGAGTAACGATGAAAATGGCCCGACCCTAGACATGAATAACGAAATGGTATTTTTCCTTTGTTTTTTTATAGACAGCAGATTTCTTAGCTCCAAAGTTATCTGATATCTTGCGCAATTCAGCAAGAAGAGGAGCTTTTAGCACTTGCTGGAGAATTGGTAATGATACTCCTCTATGTAAATGTGTTTGTGGTGGCTCAAGTCCCACTGATTACCGCCCAATTTCCATAACTCCCATATTATCTAAAGTTTTTAAACGTCTTTTGGCAAAACGTCTTAATAGGTTTGCTGAAGGTAATCATCTACTCCTTAGTTTGTTAATTTGGTTTTCGTTAAGCTCTTGCAGCATGTGATGTCCTTCTTACAATCTCCAATGCTGTACAGAAATCCCTTGATTGTAGTCAGGAAGTTCGTATGATTGGCCTTGATTTTAGTGCTGCGTTTGACCGCGTTAATAATAATGCCTTTGTTTTCAAACTGAAACAGTTGGGAGTGGGTGGGTCGTTTCATAGCATTATTATTGATTTTTTAAGTAATAGATCTCAAAGAGTTGTTGTTGATGGGCACCATAGTGAGTATAGGAATGTGATATCCGGTGTTCCGCAGGGTAGTGTTCTTGGCCCATTACTTTTCATACTATATACACATGACATGTGGTTTGTCCTGGAAAACAAGCTTGTTGCATATGCCGATGATGCTACTCTCTTTGCATCAATTCCATCCCCTGAATGTAGATCTGGGGTTGGTGAATCCCTTAATAGAGATTTAGCTAAAATTAGTGCATGGTGCAAATTATGGGGTATGAAGCTGAATCCTAACAAAACTCAAAGTATTATTGTAAGTAGGTCTAGGACGGTGGCTCCTCAACACCCAGATCTCAGTATTGATAATGTTTCTTTAAACTTTTATAACTCATTTAAAATTTTAGGTGTGATTCTCGACAGCAAATTTACTTTTGAGAAATACATTAGGTCTGTATCTTCTTCAATTGGACAAAAAATTGGCTTATTGACAAAGTCTTACGAGATTTTCGGTGATCAATCTATTCTGAAGAAGTGTTTTAATTCTTTCATTTTACCTTGTTTTGAGTATTGTTCTCCTGTCTGGTGTTCAGCTGCTGATTCTCATCTTAAATTGTTGGACAGAAACTTACGGTCTATTAAATTTCTTATTCCTGATCTAGATAATAATCTTTGGCACCGTCGTTCAATTACTTCATTATGCATGTTGCATAAAATTTTTCATAACTCTGACCATCCTTTACATTCAGATCTCCCTGGACAATTCTCTCCTGTTCGCAATACTAGGCAGGCAGTTAATTCTAATAGCCAGGCCTTCTCCATCATGAGACTCAATACTACACAGTATTCTAGAAGTTTTATTCCAGCTGTTACCAAGTTGTGGAATGATCTTCCTAATCCGGTAGTTGAATCAGTAGAACTTTAAAAGTTCAAAGTTGGAGCAAATGTTTTTATGTTGACCAGGATGACATGGGTCTTTTTATTGTTTATATATGACATATCAGTTTTTGACATTGTTGATAGTTCATATAGGACATATCTGTTTTGACGCTGCTACTGTTTTTAGAATGATATATTGTTAATTTATTCTTATCGTTTATCTATTTCCTAATTTCCTTTCCTTACTTGGCTATGCTTACCTGTTGGAGCCCTTGGGCTTATAGCATCTTTCTTTTCCAACTAGGGTTGTAGCTTGACTAGTAATAATGATAATAATAATAATAATAATGATAACAATAATTATAATAATAATAATAATAATAATAATAATAATAATAATAATAATAATAATAATGATAAAATGTCCGACAAACTTTTCCTGCAATGGACTAGATACAGTTGCTTTTGTTGTTATATATATATATATATATATATATATATATATATATATATATATATATATATATATATATATATATATAAATACATAAATACATAAACATATATCCATGTATATACATATATATATATATATATATATATATATACATATATATATATATATATATATATATATATATATATATATATATTTATATATACATATATATATATATATATATATATATATATATATATACATATATATGTATATATATATACATATATATATGTATATAAATATATATATATATATATATATATATATATATATATATATTTATAAATACATACATATATATATATATATATATATATATATATATATATATATATATATATATATATATATATATATATATATATATATATGTATACATATATATATATATATATATATATATATATATATATATATATATATATATTTATATATGTATACATATATATATATATATATATATATATATATATATATATATATATATATATATATATATATATATATATATATATATATATATATATATAAAGTGAGAGAGAGAGAGAGAGAGAGAGAGAGAGAGAGAGAGAGAGAGAGAGAGAGAGAGAGAGAGAGAGTTATATTATTGAAGCATTACCCTAAGTCACCTGGTCGTAAACTGTTTATGCTAACGAGCGGTAAGGGACCTATCTGCATAGAGGATCAACAAAAATGTCAAATAAAACAGGATCAGAGAAAATTAACAGAAAGCTCAAAATGAAGTCTCTTTGCTACCAATATCAGGCCAGTATGAGGGACTAACCATGAACCAGTGTTTTTGAAGCTGCTATTACTTCCGTAAGATTAACTTTCAAAATATTGAGGTCGGTCATTTGGTGTTCAGATTTTTATAATCAATATTTATTTAGCTGTTTTTTTTTTATCTCAGTTTTAAAATGTATCTTTTAAAATCTATTCCATACAAATTTCCTTGGTTGCATTTCAATCCTTTTTTTTTAATATTAATCAAACCCTTTTCTTTGTTTATAAGTTCCCATTATCAATTAGCCATTATTGATATTTATGTTCTCATTATTAATATTCAGGAGGTTTAAACATTAAAGGAATTTTGCATCCGAATATAAAACATCAGATAAACCTCAAATATTTTAAGCTATGTTATTGGAAAAATAATAATCAGGTTTATTAGGTAAATTGATAATAGTGAATTGTTATCCGAATGATAAGTGCATTAGAATACGCAACTGTTAACCATAAAATAATCTACAGACTGAAACTTTTACTCAAACCCATTTGCCAATATCTTTGAAGAGGATTCAGCTCAAGTTATGGAATAATGTAACACAATTCTATTGATAACATAGCTCAAGGTAACCATGTCGCTTCCATTAGATAGTCTTCTCATGGTCAAAGTCAGAAAAAGAAACTAAAGGTTTGCTTGTCGTTGAGTATGGCATACTTGGTAAGGTTTGTGGTTTCATACAATCTTTCTTATTTTAAGAATTCTTGGTTGGTCGTGTCTTGAATAGAATAATCAAGCGCAAGGCAACTAAATACCTGAAGTTATGATGACCGTAAAAAAAAATAATTTGATATAATTAAAAAATCAAATATTAGGTTTGCTGAGTAACGTTTTTTTGTATATGTCATTGATGTAAATCATATATTATTTTAACTCTTGATATATTTGTATCAATGTTTCATGAACTCTACACTTGTTTCAGGGATCAAACCCTCGTTTTATACTTTTCTATGTGACTAAACTATTTTAATGCTGTTACTGATCTTCGAAATAATTTTATTTGTCCTTTATTACTTTTCATATTTAGTTTATATGTTGCTTGATCACTTACTTTTCTCATTGGGATGCTTTCCTTTTTGAAGCACTTTGAAATGCAGCATTTTTCTTTTCCCCAATGGGTTTTAACTTCATTAATAATAATAATAATAATAATAATAATAAGAATAATAATAATATTAATAATAATAATAATAATAATGATGATGATGATGATGATGATGATGATGATGATGATGATGATGATGATAATAATAATAAATTAGATCTTATTAGTGTATTAAGTCAAATCGAATAGTCAGATTTAAAAAAAAACAAGTAAAATAACTTGGATGAGAAATGCCTTAATAAAAGTAAAAAACATTACATGCCTAAAACCAAATCCTCAGTGAGGTACAATACATGGGAGAAATATATACAAAAGAAAAATAAATATACAGTGAAAGTCAAAGTGTATGCGACAGAGATATATATTCTGAAGGAATATATATATAAAATATATATATATATATATATATATATATATATATATATATATATATATATATATATACATATATATAATATTATATATATATAATTATATATATATATATATATATATATATATATATATATATATATATATATATATATATATATATATATAATTATATATATATATATATATATATATATATATATATATTATATATGTATATATATATATATATATATATATATATAAATATATATATGTATATATATATATATATATATATATATATACATATATATATATATATATATATATATATATATGTATATATGTATATATATATATATATATATATATATATGTATATATATATATATATATATATATATATATATATATATATATATATATATAAGTATATATATAAGTATATATATATATATATATATATATATATATATATATATATATATATATATCTATATATATATCTATATCACCCACCCACACACATATATATAAATATAGTACGATACAATGGATGTAGTACGATAGAGAATAAAAGATGTGAAATTGGAAGTATGTTTAGGAATAGAAGGATGGATGTAATGGCCTTGTGTGAGACGAAGATAAAAGGAAAGGGTGAAGTGATATTTGGTGAAATGTCTGGTAGAGTGTCTGGGATTGAAAGGGGAAGAGCGAGAGAGGGTGTGGCTTTATTGCTGAGTGAATGGATGACATGTAAAGTAGTGGAATGGAAGGAGATATCATCTAGGTTAATGTGGGTAAGGGTTAGGTTGGGTAGGGAATGTTTGGCGTTTGTCAGTGCGTATGGGCCAGGTAGTGAGAAAAGTGAAGAAGAGCGGAATGAGTTCTGGAATGAATTAACTAGGTGTGTAGAAGAACTGGGTAGAAGGAATTATGTAGTTGTCATGGGTGATTTAAATGCTAGAGTGGGCGCTGGAGAGGTAGAAGGTGTCATTGGGAAGTATGGCGTACCAGGTGAAAATAAGAGTGGTGAGAGACTGGTGGATATGTGTTGAGCAAGAGATGGTGATAAGTAATAGCATTTTCAAAAAGAAAGATAAAAATAAGTATATATGAGTAAGATTGGCAAATGGAAGAGTAGTAGAAAGGGCATTAATGGATAATGTGTTGATAACTAAAAGAATGTTTGGAAGATTGAAAGACGTGCATGTGTTTAGGGGTATGGCTAACGGTATGTCTGATCATTTTTTGGTGGAAGGAAAATTATTTGTAGCAAAAGAGTGGGGGAATAGAGTAGGTGATTGTAAAAGGTAGCTAATAAAACCGGGGGTAAAAAGTAAATATCAGGAAAGGTTGAAAATGACATATGACGAAGTGAAAGTAAGAGAAACTGGCAATTTAGAGGAGGAGTGGAAGTTAGTAAAAGAAAATTTTGTTGGGATTGCAAGTGATGTGTGTGGCAAGAAGGTTGTTGGAGGCAGCATGAGGAAGGGCAGTGAATGGTGGAATGAAGGAGTGAAGGTAAAAGTGGAAGAGATAAAGAGGGCTTTTGAAGAATGGCTGCAGAGTAATAGTGTAGAGAAGTATGAAATATATAAAGAAAAAAGATGTGGAAGTAAAGCGCAAGGTACGTGAGGCAAAGAGGGCAGCTGACCTGAGGTGGGGTCAGGGATTGGGTCATTCATATCAAGAGAATAAGAAGAAGTTTTGGAAAGAAGTGAAGAGAGTAAGGAAGGCTGGCTCAAGAATTGAAGAGACAGTGAAAGATGGAAATGGGAGGTTGTTAAAAGGAGAGAAGGCAAGGAAAAGATGGGCGGAATATTTTGAAAGTTTACTGAATGTTGAGGATAATAGGGAGGCAGATATAATTGTTGTTGCAGGTGTTGAGGTGCCAGTGAAGGGAGATGAAAATGAGAGAGAGATTACAATAGATGAAGTGAGGAGAGCACTAGATGAAACGAGAGTAGGAAAAGCGTCTGGTATGGATGTTGTGAGAGCTGAGATGTTGAAGTAAGGGGGTGTTACTGTACTTGAATGGTTGGTGAGATTGTTTAATATGTGTTTTGTGTTGTCAATAGTACCAGTAGATTGGGTTTGTGCATGTATTGTACCACTATATAAGGGTAAGGGAGATGTGCATGAGTGTTGTAATTCAAGAGGTATTAGTTTGTTAAGCGTAGTTGGAAAAGTGTATGGTAGAGTAATGATTAATAGGATCAAGGATAAAACAGAGAATGCAATCTTAGAAATATAGGGTGGTTTTAGAAGAGGTAGGGGTTGTATGAATCAGATTTTTACAGTAAAGCAGATATGCGAGAAATATTTAGCAAAAGGTAAGGAGGTGTATGTTGCGTTTATGGATCTGGAGGAAGCGTATGATAGAGTTGATAGGGAAGCAATGTGGAATGTGATGAGGTTATATGGAGTTGGTGGAAAGTTGTTGCAAGCAGTGAAAAGTTTCTACAAAGGTAGCAAAGCATTTGTTAGGATAGGAAATGAAGTGAGTGATTGGTTTCCGGTGAGAGTGGGGTTGAGACAGGGATGTGTGATGTCACCGTGGTTGTTTAACTTGTATGTTAATGGAGTGGTGAGAGAGGTGAATGCTCGAGTGCTTGGACGAGGATTAAAACTGGTAGACGAGAATGACCATGAATGAGAGGTAAATCAGTTGTTGTTTGCGGATGATACTGTACTGGTTGCAGACACAAGAGAAGCTTGGCCGATTAGTGACAGAATTTGGAAGAGTATGAGAGAGAAGGAAGTTGAGAGTTAATGTGGATAAGAGTAAGGTTATGAGATGTACGAGAAGGGAAGGTGGTGCAAGGTTGAATGTCATGTTGAAGGGAGAGTTACTTGAGGAAGTGGACAGTTTAAGTACTTGGGGTCTGTTGTTGCAGCAAATTGTGGAGTGGAAGCAGATGTACGTCAGAGAGTGAATGAAGGTTGTAAAGTGTTGGGGGCAGTTAAGGGAGTAGTAAAGAATAGAGGGTTGGGCATGAATGTAAAAAGAGTTCTATATGAGAAAGTGATTGTACCAACTGTGATGTATGGATCGGAGTTGTGGGGAATGAAAGTGACGGAGAGACAGAAATTGAATGTGTTTGAGATGAAGTGTCTAAGGAGTATGGCGGGTGTATCTCGAGTAGATAGGGTTAGGACCGAAGTGGTGAGAGTGAGAACGGGTGTAAGAAATGAGTTAGCAGCTACAGTGGATAAGAATATGTTGAGGTGATTTGGCCAAGTTGAGAGAAGGGAAAATGGCTGTCTGCTAAAGAAGGTGATGAATGCAAGAGTTGATGGGAGAAGTACAAGAGAAAGGCCAAGGTTTGGGTGGATGGATGGAGTGAAGGAAGCTCTGGGTGATAGGAGGATAGATGTGAGAGAGGCAAGAGAGCGTCCTAGAAATAGGAATGAATGGCAAGCGATTGTGACGCAGTTCCGGTAGGCCCTGCTGCTGCCTCTGATGCCTTAGATGACCGCGGAGGTAGCAGCAGTAGGGGATTCAGCATTATGAAGCTTCATCTGTGGTGGATAATGTGGGAGGGTGGGCTGTGGCACCCTAGCAGTACCAGCTGAACTCGGATGAGTCCCTTGTTAGGCTGGAGGAACGTAGAGAGTAAAGGTCCCCTTTTTTGTTTTGTTTCTTTTGATGAAGTCGGCTACCCCACTATATTGGGGGAAGTGCCTTGGTATATATATATATATATATATATATATATATATATATATATATATATATATATATATATATATATATATATATATATACATATAATATTACAAAAATATTATTTTGACTACTTCTCTGTTGCACCAGCGCTATCTAGCCATCGCTAAGCAAACGCTCCAGCGCCATCTAGCCATCGCTAAGCAAACGCTCCAGCGCCATCTAGCCATCGATAAGCAAACGCTCCAGCGCCATCTAGCCACCGCTAAGCAAACGCTCCAGCGCAATCTAGCCATCGCTAAGCAAACGCTCCAGCGCCATCTAGCCACCGCTAAGCAAACGCTCCAGCGCCATCTAGACATCGCTAAGCAAACGCTCCAGCGCCATCTAGTTTTCGCTAAATCGGCAATAAATTGTATATATTGTACATAATCCTTGATTAGGCATATAAGTTTACTTTTTCCTATTTTTTTAAATCTAGAGCAGTCTGGTTTACCCAACCAAAGTGTAAAGTGTTATTTTAGTTTATACTTAAGCTGTTTATAAATGTAATACTATTCATTCTTGAGTGTCTTTTCCCGTTGGTGTTACATCACTTATCTACAGTAGCTGTTGACGAATAAATTAAGAACTGAAGTGGTAAAAACATTGGGGCCATTGAGGGTACAGTTCGCATTCCTCGGAAGAAGGTTTTAAATCTGGAAATGAGAATATGAGGAACATGACAGTGGGGGCCTGACTTGGATCGGGTTACTTTTGATTCATTGTGAATATTAATATTATATAGTTTAAGTGCCCCAATTGCCCAATTTGTTATTGAAATTTAAGCTGTGCTGTGAAAATCCTTAAACAGTATTAGACCACCTTGATTAACATATTGTAATTTGTGTATCAACGGTTATTGTGGTTGAATGATTGTGGCTCCAGCGGGAGGACCACATACAGCATTTGGGTAAGCCAGGCTCATCAAATTATCAGGTATTTAAGCTATGCTAAATATCTTAAGTGTTCACTAGCATACTAGAGATACGTACCCATTTAAGCATTTTTTATGAGGTATCACGGCTTCTTTTGGGCCATCCTAGTATTGATCTGGGTCACTTCCATTGGCTTTTGAAAGCCACAAAGGCAAAGAAGCCTTCATTTTTGTAGTGATATTTGATGGAAGTTCTTCACTAGGAAGTAGCTAACCCTTATCAACCTTCCAACTCTATATCACAAATCTTTTCTATTGGTTACTTTATAATTACATGTTAACGTATTTTTGAATGTTTATTTGCTATTGAATGTTTAGCATTGTTTTGTGGATATCAAAACTGTACCATAAATGTGCTGAAGATAGGTGTATATCATAGTTGCCAATATGTCATTTAATGCATTAGATTTTGCAGCAAACCCTGAAGAACATTTAGGAGCGTTGAGTTATGCTAAAAAGGCAGAGTTACTGAAACTTGCGGAAGACCACGATGTTGTTGTTCCTGCAGGTGCAGTTAAGAAAGAGATTCTGGGACTGGTATTGACAAAGTTAGTCGATAAGGGTTATATATCAGAGGAAGAAGCAAAAAAAGTATGGCCTTTAGCATTGGAGAAAGCTCCTCAACCCACAGCTGAGACCTTGAAGTTAATGATAGAGTTAGAGGGAGCAAAGGCTGAAGCTGAAATAGCTAAAGAAAGAGCTTCACTAGAGAAGGCTGAAGCTGAAATAGCTAAAGAAAGAGCTTCACTAGAGATCATGAAAGAGAGAGAGAGAATGAAGATTGAAATCGAAAAGGTTCAGTTAGAAAGTTTAAGACAAGCCGAGCAGATTCCTCTAAACAATTTAGAAATTGAAAAAGAAATTGATAATAAGAAAAAACTGGAACTAGAACGACAATTGGTAGAAATAAGGCTAAGTGAAAGGAAAGCAGAGAAAGATTTTCCAGAGCAATTTGACGTGTTTAAAGCCAGGAAATTGATTCCCATCTTTAATGAACAGGACCCAGAGAACTTCTTTTCAATTTTTGAAAATACCGCCGCTTCATTAAAATGGCCTAAGACTGAATGGGTGTTACTAATTAGGACTTCCTTTAAAGGTAAGGCAGCTTCAATTTGTGCTCAAATGATTACAGAAAGAAATTACGAAATCTTAAAGAAAGCAGTGTTAGATGCCTACATTATTACTCTAGAGGGTTATAGGCAAAATTTCAGAAATTCAAATAAAGGTGTTGGACAAACTTTCTTGGAATTTTTTACTTTAAAAGTTAAACTGTTTGAAAAATGGATTGATAAATAAAATGTTACTTCCTTTGAAAAGCTTAAAGAACTAATTGTTTTCGAAGAGTTCCTTCGGAAAATTCCAGCTAACATATCAATGTACATTAAAGAAAGACAAGAAAAGGATCCTAAGAAACCAGCCATATAGGCAGATGAGTATTTTCTTATTCACAAGACTAAACGGGTAAATACAGTCTCGGGTCAGTCTAAAAATGATAACGTAGATATTTACTGTACTTTTTGCAGGACTACTGGCCATTTGATCCAAGACTGCGATAAGCCTCAACGCAAGGTAGCTCAATCTCGGCAAAAAGCTAAAGCTTTGGAGAATTTTCCAAGCAAACACACTTCTCAAAATACAGGACATCCGGCCCCTAACGTAACTTCACCTGGAGGTAAGAAAGTTATGTTTTGTGTAGAAAGTGAGACTGATTTTGATATATTCAAATGCAAAGGAACTGTTGGGGACGAAACGGTTACTATGTTGCGTGATACTGCTTCATCGCAAACTTTCATAAGCCCAAAACTTCAACGATTAGCAAAGGCTACAGGCCGGTATGTAGCAGTCTCGGATTTGTCACATGAAACTGTGTTTCCATTGGTAACTATACAAATGAAATGCCCGTACTATGACGGATCAGTAGAAGTAGCCTTAAATGAAAAGGAATTTCCATGCAGGGATATTGATGTGTTGATTGGCAATGACTTGGCCCACGGGACAGTTTTTAGGAATTTACTAATCACCTCTCCCGAGGTTAAGGAAAAACAATGTCAGGTGGTAACCAGGTCTAAAAGAACAACTACAAATAATCCTGACCTTAATATTTCAAATTGTGCTTCTGAACAGGTTGAAAATGCTATTAAACTACTAGATATTACTCCTAATAAATTTGCTAATGACCAACTTAAAGATGAATCTTTACAGTCATTATTTGGGAAGGTGATCGATCAACCAGAGAAGGATCAGGAGTCTCCTTACTTTTATAAGGAAAGGGGAATCCTTCTACGACATTTTCGTTCTCCTAAACTGCAGTATGAAGACGATTGGGGGGACAAACAGCAACTGGTGGTTCCGGAGTTACACCGCAAAGCCCTTCTAGAGATTGCACACTCGGTGGATATTCACTTACGAATCACCAAAACTTATCA